>NC_054699.1:44574638-44696763 GCF_016097555.1 Gigantopelta aegis | reverse complement strand
ATTTTGAAATATTTATAGGAAAAAAAATCAATCATTAGATTTTACTTCATTTTTAATTAAATATTAAACTTAAATTTAAATTTTTGAGAAACAAAAAAATCTAAAACTGTAAAATTTTGCATTTTAGATATGATAAGTGGAGGCTTAGTAAAGATATGGTGACTGAATTCATGATACATTATTAGAAATGTGTCAGAGGGATGGTGAAAGTCACAAAATTGGGGCCATTTGCAACAAATGTTTACACACTAATTTCAGGGAAAATTAGACATGATAGGCCTCATATTCAATTTTGACCTGCTGTATTTACTTAATCTACTTCATTTACTGTATTAGACATGTAGCCACTTTGTAAAAGGCAAAACAGTCCATATAAATGCATATTAATATGAATATGCCCTACAGATATTACTTAGGTATACACCATAATATTTTTTTTGTTGACGACAACTTTGAAAATGAAGATTTTGTCACAAAATGCTGATATAAATCCTACCAAGAGGTACTTGCACCATATTTTTCAGTTTCCAGTGATAACTGTTAACAAGTGTAGTCATGTGCCAGTGTCTGGGATACCTCAGTGTAGTATTTCTTGATTGGAAGGATGTTTGTAGTAATGACCACTGAATATGCATTATGGATTATTCTGCCATATGTATTACAAGCCAAATGTTAACCTTTTTGGCACATTTTCTGCAATAAACTTGACAAGTATACCAGCATCTGATTACTGAACACAATAAATACATTCAGACAGCATAGAATATTAGCCTATTAGATTTTCTAAGGATAAAAGACCATTTTTGAAAAATGACTGAAGTGTGTAATTTACATAAATGTAGGTGAAATGTATTATTAGAGTACTTAATCTTGTTAAAAACTGTATACTATTTATTTAAAGTGTTTAATTACATTTAGTAGTGATATATTCATTATATTTAGATCTTCTGTCCAATTGCAATAATTGAGAAACTCATTAAAATTCAATATGTAAAAAAAATTAAAATCTCAATATTGACTAACAAAATCCAACTTTTGCTCTTTTTTACCAAATTATTAGCTCAAAACTGTTAAAAAATATTGCAACAACCTGTAGTAACATCAGAGGTCATCTTATGCTATTTTGGAGGATACTGAAATTTAAAAGTTGAAAATTTTAATTTTAATTTTTAATAAATTCAAAAAAAATGTTTTTTAATTTAATAAAATATTTAGAAAATAAATAAATTAGTTTTCATATTCCTTGTGGTATGCACAATCAGTCTGTGTAATTTCACCTCTCTGGTTATAATACTTTCATCAGAATCAAGCATTTAACCGGTGTAATGTGTGAACTATATCAGGCCTCAGACCACAATTAATTTCGCTATATGTTTCTATATAGCCTTAGTGGCTATAACATTTTTATTAATATCAGCAGGCCCGTGAAGTTTTGTATGTACCTTTGCCTGCATGGGGGACACATACCCTGAAAAGGACAACCCCTGTTGTCCAGCTCTTTCTCCCAGCATATTGGTTTAAACAGACACACCCTCTAAACCAGGCCGGAGTACACCCATTTTACACAAAAAGCACTACTTTTGCATGGGCCGGAATTACCACAAACAAGTCTTCAATGTCAACAAGTTACACATGTTTACAAACTACATGCTATCCCCTGTCACTTCAGTCAACAGTTGCCACTTCATAGCTGTCTGCCATGAAATAATCACAGTCAAACAGCAGACTACTTGCGCGGTGAAACTTCCGGATTTTGGACAACCAAATGGGAAGATAACTGTAATCTGAGGCCTATCAGTCCATTTTTTCCCCTAAAAACTGGCCCACACTAATGCATTCCAATGATATACATATTAAGCAATGCTCGGTAAGTATCGGTATGTCACCTTTAAACTGAGAGTATACAGAGGCTGTGTTAAAACACCTACCACAGTGCCTTGCCATGGCCAATTTTAGCAATGGAAACTTGAGGGACACCAACTTCAAAATGTAATAACTTTATCAAATTTTGGAATTTCTTCATACAATGAGCAGCTATTTTTTCTTCTACATATGTTCTATCTGCACAGTGTTGTCTTGGAAAGATTTGAAATATTTATAGGAAAAAAAATCAATCATTAGATTTTACTTCATTTTTAATTAAATATTAAACTTAAATTTAAATTTTTGAGAAACAAAAAAATCTAAAACTGTAAAATTTTGCATTTTAGATATGATAAGTGGAGGCTTAGTAAAGATATGGTGACTGAATTCATGATACATTATTAGAAATGTGTCAGAGGGATGGTGAAAGTCACAAAATTGGGGCCATTTGCAACAAATGTTTACACACTAATTTCAGGGAAAATTAGACATGATAGGCCTCATATTCAATTTTGACCTGCTGTATTTACTTAATCTACTTCATTTACTGTATTAGACATGTAGCCACTTTGTAAAAGGCAAAACAGTCCATATAAATGCATATTAATATGAATATGCCCTACAGATATTACTTAGGTATACACCATAATATTTTTTTTGTTGACGACAACTTTGAAAATGAAGATTTTGTCACAAAATGCTGATATAAATCCTACCAAGAGGTACTTGCACCATATTTTTCAGTTTCCAGTGATAACTGTTAACAAGTGTAGTCATGTGCCAGTGTCTGGGATACCTCAGTGTAGTATTTCTTGATTGGAAGGATGTTTGTAGTAATGACCACTGAATATGCATTATGGATTATTCTGCCATATGTATTACAAGCCAAATGTTAACCTTTTTGGCACATTTTCTGCAATAAACTTGACAAGTATACCAGCATCTGATTACTGAACACAATAAATACATTCAGACAGCATAGAATATTAGCCTATTAGATTTTCTAAGGATAAAAGACCATTTTTGAAAAATGACTGAAGTGTGTAATTTACATAAATGTAGGTGAAATGTATTATTAGAGTACTTAATCTTGTTAAAAACTGTATACTATTTATTTAAAGTGTTTAATTACATTTAGTAGTGATATATTCATTATATTTAGATCTTCTGTCCAATTGCAATAATTGAGAAACTCATTAAAATTCAATATGTAAAAAAAATTAAAATCTCAATATTGACTAACAAAATCCAACTTTTGCTCTTTTTTACCAAATTATTAGCTCAAAACTGTTAAAAAATATTGCAACAACCTGTAGTAACATCAGAGGTCATCTTATGCTATTTTGGAGGATACTGAAATTTAAAAGTTGAAAATTTTAATTTTAATTTTTAATAAATTCAAAAAAAATGTTTTTTAATTTAATAAAATATTTAGAAAATAAATAAATTAGTTTTCATATTCCTTGTGGTATGCACAATCAGTCTGTGTAATTTCACCTCTCTGGTTATAATACTTTCATCAGAATCAAGCATTTAACCGGTGTAATGTGTGAACTATATCAGGCCTCAGACCACAATTAATTTCGCTATATGTTTCTATATAGCCTTAGTGGCTATAACATTTTTATTAATATCAGCAGGCCCGTGAAGTTTTGTATGTACCTTTGCCTGCATGGGGGACACATACCCTGAAAAGGACAACCCCTGTTGTCCAGCTCTTTCTCCCAGCATATTGGTTTAAACAGACACACCCTCTAAACCAGGCCGGAGTACACCCATTTTACACAAAAGCACTACTTTTGCATGGGCCGGAATTACCACAAACAAGTCTTCAATGTCAACAAGTTACACATGTTTACAAACTACATGCTATCCCCTGTCACTTCAGTCAAACAGTTGCCACTTCATAGCTGTCTGCCATGAAATAATCACAGTCAAACAGCAGACTACTTGCGCGGTGAAACTTCCGGATTTTGGACAACCAAATGGGAAGATAACTGTAATCTGAGGCCTATCAGTCCATTTTTTTCCCCTAAAAACTGGCCCACACTAATGCATTCCAATGATATACATATTAAAGCAATGCTCGGTAAGTATCGGTATGTCACCTTTAAACTGAGAGTATACAGAGGCTGTGTTAAAACACCTACCACAGTGCCTTGCCATGGCCAATTTTAGCAATGGAAACTTGAGGGACACCAACTTCAAAATGTAATAACTTTATCAAATTTTGGAATTTCTTCATACAATGAGCAGCTATTTTTTCTTCTACATATGTTCTATCTGCACAGTGTTGTCTTGGAAAGATTTTGAAATATTTATAGGAAAAAAAATCAATCATTAGATTTTACTTCATTTTTAATTAAATATTAAACTTAAATTTAAATTTTTGAGAAACAAAAAAATCTAAAACTGTAAAATTTTGCATTTTAGATATGATAAGTGGAGGCTTAGTAAAGATATGGTGACTGAATTCATGATACATTATTAGAAATGTGTCAGAGGGATGGTGAAAGTCACAAAATTGGGGCCATTTGCAACAAATGTTTACACACTAATTTCAGGGAAAATTAGACATGATAGGCCTCATATTCAATTTTGACCTGCTGTATTTACTTAATCTACTTCATTTACTGTATTAGACATGTAGCCACTTTGTAAAAGGCAAAACAGTCCATATAAATGCATATTAATATGAATATGCCCTACAGATATTACTTAGGTATACACCATAATATTTTTTTTTGTTGACGACAACTTTGAAAATGAAGATTTTGTCACAAAATGCTGATATAAATCCTACCAAGAGGTACTTGCACCATATTTTTCAGTTTCCAGTGATAACTGTTAACAAGTGTAGTCATGTGCCAGTGTCTGGGATACCTCAGTGTAGTATTTCTTGATTGGAAGGATGTTTGTAGTAATGACCACTGAATATGCATTATGGATTATTCTGCCATATGTATTACAAGCCAAATGTTAACCTTTTTGGCACATTTTCTGCAATAAACTTGACAAGTATACCAGCATCTGATTACTGAACACAATAAATACATTCAGACAGCATAGAATATTAGCCTATTAGATTTTCTAAGGATAAAAGACCATTTTTGAAAAATGACTGAAGTGTGTAATTTACATAAATGTAGGTGAAATGTATTATTAGAGTACTTAATCTTGTTAAAAACTGTATACTATTTATTTAAAGTGTTTAATTACATTTAGTAGTGATATATTCATTATATTTAGATCTTCTGTCCAATTGCAATAATTGAGAAACTCATTAAAATTCAATATGTAAAAAAAATTAAAATCTCAATATTGACTAACAAAATCCACTTTTGCTCTTTTTTACCAAATTATTAGCTCAAAACTGTTAAAAAATATTGCAACAACCTGTAGTAACATCAGAGGTCATCTTATGCTATTTTTGGAGGATACTGAAATTTAAAAGTTGAAAATTTTAATTTTAATTTTTAATAAATTCAAAAAAAATGTTTTTTAATTTAATAAAATATTTAGAAAATAAATAAATTAGTTTTCATATTCCTTGTGGTATGCACAATCAGTCTGTGTAATTTCACCTCTCTGGTTATAATACTTTCATCAGAATCAAGCATTTAACCGGTGTAATGTGTGAACTATATCAGGCCTCAGACCACAATTAATTTCGCTATATGTTTCTATATAGCCTTAGTGGCTATAACATTTTTATTAATATCAGCAGGCCCGTGAAGTTTTGTATGTACCTTTGCCTGCATGGGGGACACATACCCTGAAAAGGACAACCCCTGTTGTCCAGCTCTTTCTCCCAGCATATTGGTTTAAACAGACACACCCTCTAAACCAGGCCGGAGTACACCCATTTTACACAAAAAGCACTACTTTTGCATGGGCCGGATTACCACAAACAAGTCTTCAATGTCAACAAGTTACACATGTTTACAAACTACATGCTATCCCCTGTCACTTCAGTCAAACAGTTGCCACTTCATAGCTGTCTGCCATGAAATAATCACAGTCAAACAGCAGACTACTTGCGCGGTGAAACTTCCGGATTTTGGACAACCAAATGGGAAGATAACTGTAATCTGAGGCCAGCTAGCTGGCCTACTTGGAATTGAGCCCACCACTGAGACCTATCGTCTGTCGTCTGCTCGACTGCTGCGCTTCATCCACATGACACAGAAATCCTGCGTATTTGACGCAATATTTACCTAAAATACTCCTAAATAAAATCTGTGTGCGTCATGGTTGACGGAAAATACTTTCGATGTCAATTGATGTTATATATATTTTTTTTTAATCATAAAAACCTAACGATTACAAAGTTCAAAACGAAAATAGCCAAGCGGTTTAACTGCTTCCCAACCTTATCAATAGAGGGTTACGCGTCATTCTAGATTACCCACGATCCATAGCGGTCGGCCATGTTGGAAGGCATCAACACCTAATAATAGCTGGCCTCAGACCACAATTAATTTCACTATGTATTCTCATGTAGCCCCAGTGGCTGTAGCACTTTTATTAATTTCACGGGAAACATTACCTGCCTGGGCCCATTGAACACTCGAAAGGACGACATCTGTTGTCCAGCTCTTTTCCGCGTTATATCAATGTAAACAAACACACGTGGGCTAAGGGACCGAATCACACCCATTTCTCTGCATTTTACACAAATTTGGCAGGACTTCAATTAGCCCGAGTACTCTGACTGTAAGAGAGCTAGACGGACATTTGGACATAAACACGCTCTCATTACAGTCAGAGACCAACCTATGTCTTTTTTTGGCAATTCCTGACTACCAAACGGTAGGCAACGAGTCCCGCTCTAATACCACAAGAATCCCATATTTGACATCAAATACCTTTACATCAATCATTTTCGAGTTAAGTGATACAAAAAAATCCACATATTAATCACTAATACACTTACTACAGAAAGAAACCCGACAGCACCCACATTCAGCTACGCTTCGTGACACTCCGTCGCAACAATTGCAAAGCTCGGCGATCTATTTCGAGACTGGGCGATTCCGCCTTGTGCAGCAGTTACAGGGGTCGTCTCATAAGAGGAGGCTACAGAATTAAAACAATATGTATGTTTAATGGTAAGCCTTCTGGCTGTATTTTGCCCATGTTATTTTGTAATATTGTGCATCGACCTTTTGGGACATGGGTATATAGCACAAGTGACAGCCGGAGTGAATCGGTTAATGAACCACCTGTTCGGACCGGTACTACAGCCAGATGCGGTCATATAGCCAAAAACTGAGACGGAAATGTTCTCAAGTTTGGAGTGAAAATAAATGCTAATATAATGTATGTTCGCAATGGTGTATGTTGTTAGTGCCAACGAGAACCCGTTCTATGGGCAATCTTCGCTTGAAGTTGGGCAGTTTAACATGGGTTTCAATGGCAGATGACATCTGTGTAATGAGACCTAAGCAAGCGAGGTCCAATCTATTTTTAGAGGAAATCTTCCTGTGTAAACGTCACAGATGTTGGTATACCACGTGACCGTTATCATTTTGGTTCGGTTTGTTTTCTCGTGCACGGTTCGCGCAATTTGTGAGATTTTTCTTCACAGTTCGTGAATATTTTCAGTAACAATAAAGTTCAGACAAGTAAGCGTCTCAATACAAAACGTTACAAACCCTTAAAACCAATAATTTTGCTAAGTCTTACAATATCTGGAGAGGGGATACAACCAGGACAGAACAGTTGGAACATGTCCAGGAGAGGTGAAAAGAACGCACCCCAAGTCTGTGCGCACTCTGTGAAATTTGTCGTGACGTAGGCATTGTTGTGCTTTGAGCGACATCTACCGGTGACATCAGAATACTAACTTTCAAAATTATTTCAAGCAATTGGGACATGGGGATTCCCATGGTATTTATCGATATAAAACCTGCTTGTTCACTCCATTTGATAAAAACGTGATCAAAGTGTGTTGCAGGTTTGTAGATTAACCAAATTATAATTTATTTTCGCTGGATGGAACTAGGGTGTGCGGCTTTAAACTGCGAAGCTCGTATTCGTATACAACAATGAAACGCTATTGTTTGCCCTCCACCATGGCCGGCCGCACAGAGGTATGGGTAATATTGCTATTTTTAGCACATCGCGGAACCCTCTATACGTTTAACGTAACTTAGTGTAAAAACCAGTCTGACTGATGTAGCGTGTTTGGTTGTCTAAATTTAGATCATCGCGACAATGTCAAAACCGCGGTCTGTATACGAATATCAGATAATAGTTAACAAGCAGCGAGATTTTAGTTCGATCTATATATCTAGTTTCTTTTTTTGTTTTTTATTATTGTTTTAATACATGTATTTGGTTGAGCATATCTCGTAAAAAGAGTTAGTCATAATTATTGTGCAGTTTGTAAATTTAATTAATCAACGCGTTTGCTACGGTACATATGCCCCTACACTACTAGCCCGAGTACTCTGACTGTAAGAGAGCTAGACGGACATTTGGACATAAACACGCTCTCATTACAGTCAGAGACCAACCTATGTCTTTTTTTGGCAATTCCTGACTACCAAACGGTAGGCAACGAGTCCCGCTCTAATACCACAACAATCCTATGTTTGACGTCAAATACCTTTACATCAATCATTTTCGAGTTAAGTGATACAAAAAAATCCACATATTAATCACTAATACACATACTACAGAAAGAAACCCGACAGCACCCACATTCAGCTACGCTTCGTGACACTCCGTTGCAACAATTACAAAGCTCGGCGATCTATTTCGAGACTGGGCGATTCCGCCTTGTGCAGCAGTTACAGGGGTCGTCTCATAAGAGGAGGCAGTACGTAGCACATACTTTTGCCGTATCCTGTCGATAACACCCCAAATGTATCCTTCAAATTCAAAATGGAATCAATAATGTGTAATTGTTTTGGTTTAATGACGTAATGAAATCCAAATTCATCCAAAACGGCATTAGCCAACTCTTCCATGTTGTAACTTCGCTTGATATGAGACGGCCCCTGTAACTGCTGCACAAGGCGGAATCGCCCAGTGCGCGATCACATGGTCTACGTCTCGAAATAGATCGCCGAGCTTTGCAATTGTTGCGACGGAGTGTCACGAAGCGTAGCTGAATGTGGGTGCTGTCGGGTTTCTTTCTGTAGTATGTGTATTAGTGATTAATATGTGGATTTTTTTGTATCACTTAACTCGAAAATGATTGATGTAAAGGTATTTGACGTCAAACATAGGATTGTTGTGGTATTAGAGCGGGACTCGTTGCCTACCGTTTGGTAGTCAGGAATTGCCAAAAAAAGACATAGGTTGGTCTCTGACTGTAATGAGAGCGTATTTATGTCCAAATGTCTGTCTAGCTCTCTTACAGTCAGAGTACTCGGGCTATACACTACCAGCCACACTACTATTTGTTTTACACTGTGCTGCTCCCACAGGTATCCCCAAACAATAACGTCAGATATGTTATAGTAACGTTATATAACAGAGTACTCTTTATATATGTAACTATAGTATTTGTATTAGGGGTTTCTGTGTGGGGGTACCTGTGGCCACCTCTGATGTGTGGACAGGTATCCCGATTTTAAGGAGGGGGGGGGGGGGGGGGGTTCTTTTAGGTTTATGGCGAGGCACGAGTTTCTTAGGCGGGTCTGGGGCATATTGAAAAAAAAAGTCACCATCTCCCCCCATTGGCTACGGGCCTGCCAAATAATGTTAGGGGGGTGGGGTGCCTGTGTGTGTGTGTGTGTGTGTGTGTGTGTGTGTGTGTGTGTGTGTGATCACCACTACAATATATTCATAAACGTGTGTGTATAAAATGTTTAATGTGTTAAATGTAATATACCTTTCAGATCCAAACTTTTTCCCGGGCAGATCCAATTTGGGCAGCTTCTCACATGTACATGGGGGTGGTGGGCTTCCAGCTTGGCTTATGCCCCTACTAGTCCGGGGCATGGGAGTCCGAGGACCTGGCAGCATGGGATTCCGAGGACCTGGCGGCATGGGATTCCGAGGACCTGGCGGCATGAGAGGTCGAGAACCTGGCGGCATGGGAGACAAAGGACCTGGCGGCATGAGAGTCCGAGCCCTGGTGGCATGGGAGGTCGAGGACCTGGCGGCATGGGAGACCGAGGACCTGGCGGAAAGATACGGGGTAGACTGCCCACTTTAGGTAAGTCAAGATTGTCAGACCACATGCCTTTCTCTCTTGCATGTCGACTCGATGTCTTCTTAGATTTCGGCATTTTATTTCTATAAAATATTTTCAAATTATTGCTATAACTGTAAGTGATTTACGTCATATGTAACGTATATATGGGGTTTTTAATATATGGTTCATACGGAGAAAGAAAAAAACCCTACTGCCACCACATACTCTCGAGTGCCAAATAAACGTACACCTACATTTATTAAATTTGTGAAAAAAAATTGGTGTCTGCCCTTATTCAGCACCCTACGGTTAATTACATCTAAAAAAAATGTAACCCCCTACGCTAATTCGGCACCCAACGCTTACTACAATTCTTAATTTATCAAATACTTACATATAGCCTCTATTAGGGGTACCGATTTTCCGCGATCACAGAATCGCGGACGGAATTGCAAATCTTAAACGGAATTTACAATTTTCCGAGTTGTCAAATAAAATGCCAACTTTTGTGGTCAGATAATACATTTATTTATTTATTAATATACATACATTGTTTTTCTGCTTAATTGATCATTTGAACCATTAAGGCACAACAAAGTATGTTACTCTACGACAAAATGTAAACGCACGTTTCCGAACATTGTTGGCCGCCATTTTGTTTTTATCGCTCGGCTCGGTTCGGTTTTATTCGGTTGGGTAAATTCCTAGGATGCGTTCGATTGACTGCTTGCCTGTAAATCAATGCAACAGTTCATGCAAGCACTTTATATAAATTAATCAATTACACTTCAACACTTCATCTTTTCACCAAACAATGAAGACGGGGGTACCGATTTCTTAAAGGTAAATATGACTTTTTGTTAAGCTATGTATACTAGAGTAGATAAAGTACAGTTCCTTTAGGATAAGGGGAACTGGCCCAAACTTTATCTACATTCTTTCCTCTTTTTATATACATTTATTTACATTACAAATTCCACTAATTTTAATTACAAATTCCACTCAACCTTTTTATTTTCACTTGCAAATAGAGTTTATTAAAAATTAGCGAATTGTACCCAATTCCACTAGCTGGCATGGCCAATGACCACAGTTGTTTGTGAATCTTCAGCTGAGATTTATGCATGCCAGCCTGTGGCATCATAAGTGTCCCCACCTATGTTTTAAAAATAAAGAATGATACAGGTAAATATTAAGTTGATGAAATTACGTTTTGTTATAATTGACCATGTGTTAAATATAGGAGATGAATTTAGCAAGCTGTCATCCACCCTGATTGATTTCGTTTTCTTGCATGGAACTTTTGGATTTTTTTTCAAAGCTGCAATCTCGCCTCACATTAATTATCATAATTTCATTTAAATATACAAACACACTTACAGTTTTAATTAATTGTGTGTGACAGTGACACAGTTGTAACAGTTAGATAATAGAAACATATGTTTATAGTGAACACATTTTTTCATACTATGGAATTTATTACAAGTTATTTATTTCTGAGCCGCTTGTTTTCTAAATTACATGTACAGATGTACACACAACAATAGTATATTTTTGTTATTTCCAAAACATTTATTTTTATTTTTACGTCAAACCAAATTGTTTTCATTACTAGTAAATTTTTTCAGTTTAGCTAAATTTCCAGACCCTATGCTAATTCCGCACTTTACTCTTATTGGGTTTTTTTTTTTAATTTCCACACCCTATGCTAATTCCGCACCCTACTTTTAATTGATTTTAGAAAATTTTACAGACCCTATGCTTATTCAGCCCCTATGTTTATTAGGCACTCGAGAGTAGGTTACTCCTCAATATAAAGCAGAATTTCATGTTCATTTTTGGAACCAATAATATTTATAAGCACTATTGTATACAGATTCAGGAAAAAATATGGTTTCATTTTTTCTGATGAATATCAAGGTAATTTTGAGGTCATCAAAGGTCACCACTAAAAAATCTGTTCAAGGTGCCAAGTGAAATAAGGTGTCACCGTATACTACCTGTAAAATATTGACATGTAGCTTGTTAAAAGAAAGAAAACCATGTAAACTAAACTAAAACATGAATAAATATTTGTTTTGTTGTTGTTTAGGGCAGATATAGAAAATTGAAAGGGGGTGAAATATAACTACTAGATGATATGTCATATTTGGTCAAATGTTCAGTGTAACTCAAAAGTAGGGGGGGGGGGGGCAGACACACCTTCCTGCTAGTATGTACAATGTGGACATTGACTAAAACGCAAGTAAGTTTGCTGAGAGATGTGCACCATTTTGTCACTGTAACATAGGTAGTAGGTCTTTCAGACTACTAAGTGGAGACCATCAATAATGTATTTATTTTTCAAAATCAAGAATTGTTTTATTACTCCTCCCCCATGTGTATTTTTGTACAAGCTCAGGTGTACATTGCTGTTCCACCATGAAAAGTACATCCGATATAATTAGGAGCATAAATTGCATCCATCACCCAGGGCCGTAGCTAGGATTTTTTGTTTGGGGGGGGGGGGGTGGCAACTGAGAAGTTAATATAGTCTAAAACTCCTTAAACAGTTAAGAAAATAATGTTCTTTAAGTTTCTATAATGCTTTCCAGATTTTTTTCTGGGGGGGGGGGGCAACTGCTCCCCTTGCCCCCCCCCATACTAGCTACGGCCCTGTTACCACTATAAAAAAAAAGTTGGTGTATGTACCTCCTCTCCTTGTCATGCCCGACCACTCCCCCAACAGCCTGTTACAATACAGCAAATACTAATGTCATAAAAAGGGTATCACCCCTTGTATCCCCAGGATCTAATTCATACATAATATTGACTTATCTGTACAATACTCACCACAAGCTATCCATTGATATACCACATGTCCATGTTCTAAAGAAAAAACACCTCTCACATTGATGCTATGTCTATTTTGGGTACTGACCTTGAATAACGTCAAAAATGACCTTGACCTTCATTAGAAAAAATCGAACCATATTTTTTTTTGTAGGAAAGGACGATTAAAATGCGAGGAAACGCAATGTTCCATGAGAGGAAAAATAGAACATTATTTTTTTTTGTAATCTACAATTCAGGGGTGGGAATTGGTAAACTGTAAAAAAAAAAGAGGAAATCTAGAGGGGTCCCGGAAATTCTTGAAGTCCTTGGTTAATATCTGTGGGAGGGAGGTGTGTGTATAAAATGTTTAATGTGTTAAATATACAGCTCCAAACGTTTTTCTGGGGAGGTCCAATTTCGGCAACTTCTCACTTGTACGTGTCTTGGGGGCAGTGGGCTGCAAGCTTGGCTTATGCCCCTGTTGGTCCGGGGAGCTGACAGCTTCCCAGATAACAAGCGACAGCGGGCCACCAGTGGCACGGGCGCAAGTGGCTTGCCACTGGTGGGCCGTTAGTGGGTTGAAGTCGGCAACGGTGGCTACTGACCAGTCTATATTTTTTGGAAAATCGATCGATGTGCCACCTACCGAGTATATCCTTCATATTTAGGTCACCTAGTTTGACGAGCACGAAACTTTGAAGATTAAGCACGTGAGTATATAGATCTATAGAACATATAATTGGCATGCATAATCAGAGATAAGTTATAAAAACTTTATGGGTCGAATTTACGAAGCTTGTTTTTTTTAAACGCGGGAAGTGGGATATTGTGCCCAACGTCATGAAAGCTGGCAGAGTATCCGGCGCTAGCAGACGACTATTGTCCGAACCAAATTGTTAACAACTACGAAAAATTACTCTCCTACCTTTAATTGCCGTTAAATTTCCTCCAAAGTTTGTCCAGACACAAATCTTGAAAAAACCATTACAATGACACAGATTCCACATACCAGATGATAATCATGTCACCTATATCGACTTCGCTGAGAGTGCATAGGGAAAAAAGCATGTAATTTTGTATCAGCTGCCATTTTGACTTTTTATGGAATATTCTTCAAGAGGGGTGAAAGGATAGGACTTAATCTAACAACGTCATAACATGTTATGATATAAAAGCAAACGTGATGACGTCATATTATTATTATTTTTATTATTATTACTATTATTATTATTTTAATGATACCACTAGAGATCATCGATTTCATAGTAATTGTGTCACATACTTTGGAGGCTTTCACCCCTCTTGAAGAGTATTCCATAAACAAGCAACATGGCAGACGGCAGAAAACTGCATGTATTTTTCCCTATGCAATCTCAGCAAAGACAATATCGGCGACATCGTTGCAGTCTCGTGTGTGGAATCTGTATATTTGTAGTGGTTGTTTTGCGATTTGTGTCTGGACAAAATTTGGAGGAAATCTAACGGCAATTAAAGGTAGGAGAGCAATATTTTGTAGTTGTTAACAATTTGGTTCGGACAATAGGCCAATAGTGCAGCGCATTCACTTGTAGATATTCCCCGCCATTATTGCACATAAAACTAATAGAAAATAACAATACAACAGAAAGAATACTATGTCGGCTTTACTTTTGTGTCACGGGGATTCTATAATTCCCGTAACCGAATAAAACACGATTATCAAAATGTCTCTCCTACTTGTATATCTATTAGATCTCTCTGTAACAGGCTGTTAACCCTAGTATGGCTCGTCTCTAGGTATGATCAGAGATACGATCTATATAAAGTATATATTATTATAGCACGTTAGTTCTCTAGAAAACACAACACAAACACAATACACTTTGGAATCTGTATTAATCTACGCTGACAAATGTACAGCCGTAGTAGTAAATTAATAACAGCAATAATAACAACCCAGAACTGATCACTTAATTAGTTAATCTCTAGGTGTCTAGTTACACAATATGCGAATCACTTCACCGTTACACCACACCCACACGTGTGATAATTGAGAAACGCTTACAGGAGACGTTAATTAATAAAGGAATTACAACACCATTCCTAACTGGTTAATTTTTAATTAACCCTTACTACTCGTTCAGTAACGTGTGATAATTTAGAACGCTTCTTGGGGAACTTAATTAATAAAGGAATTACAGCTCTATTCCTAACGGGTTAATTTTTAATTAACCCTAACTACTCATTCAGTAACCTTGTGACACAGAATTAATACTTATCACAATAAAGACAATAACCTACAGTTTACCCAGGTCGTCTAGGATGACTGGCTAAGCTTTATATTACCAAATACTCATATAATGTTAGAACAATAAGTCTACGATTTACTTCGTCAGATGACCGAAGACACTGTCTAAAGAATATTGGTATAATACAGTATTAAAATATTTAAGTCACATCAATCACATCAAGGTTATACACAGAGCAGAAATGATATTTACCAAGTCCTAACGGACTACGTTCGTGATCCCCTCGAGCCGTCCTAATTCGTTCTCCTCGATATCTCTAAAACACTAGCTATTTATTCCAAAATCAGAATTGGCCTGGGGGAACAAGGCGGTACCTCACGTATCATCTCATAGTCTGACTCTACTAGAGTCAATATTATTTCTCTCTGATCGTCAGACTTACTGACGCCATCGTCGCCAAATCACGGTTGTAAAACCGCACTCGCAGAGGTATTACGTAACTACTCGCCACATGGCCTCCACAGCGGGACTAAGTGCATATTGGAATGTCCGATCGTGCGAAGTATTACGTAACAAGTTGCCTGGGCTACGGGCAATAAACTGCACACGGCCCTCTAACACAATTAAAATCGCCACAGGCGAAACAAATTTAAGAGCATGTTCCGTGACATTTTGTGTTTTTAAATAAAAAATACCTGGAAATTTTTAGTTGAAAACGTGGTTTTCGAGTGTTTTCTGTCGAAAACAATACTACTACTGTCCGAACCAAATGTTAACAACTACAAAACATTACTCTCCTACCTTTAATTACCGTTACATTTCCCCAAAATTTTGTCCACACACAAGTTGTGAAAAAACCATTACAGTGACATGGATTCCACATATGAGACTGTAACGATGTCGCCAGTATCGACTGAGATAGCATAGGGCAAAATACATGCAGTTTTCTGCCGTCTGCCATTTTGCTTTTTTATGGAATATTCTTCAAGAGGGGTGAAAACCTCTAAAGTATGTGACATAATTAATATAAAATCAATGATCTTTAGTGGTATATTTAAACAAACAAAAAATAAATATGACGTCATCATGTTTGCTTTTATATCATAACATGTTATGACGTTGCTAGATTAAGTCATATCCTTTCACCCCTCTTGGAGAATATTCCATAAAAATTCAAAATGGCAGCTAGCACAAAATTACATGCTTTTTGCCCGATGCGATCTCAGCGAAGTCGATACTGGTGACATGGTTATCATCTAGTATGTGGAAACTGTGTCATTGCAATGGTTTTACCTAGATTTCTGTCTGAACAAAATGTGAGTAAAACCTAACGAAAAAATAAAGGTAGGAGAGCAATTTTTCATAGTTGTTACATAGGTACTTCATGACAGGATAATAAACTAGTTCCCAATGACACTACTACATGATACGGTGGTTACTGCATTGATTTAGTCACTGTGATTGAAAGCCCAATGTCCCATAAACATTCAGTACTATTTGTCTTTTGTTTTATTTTGTTTTAACAGCACCCTATTCTAAGCATTCTGATTCGCGTTTTATTCCCGGCCAGGACAAAGTGAGGATTTTACCCCGCCCATAATTCAAATTTTGAAACACGAAAATACATGACAGAAATGTAAAAATAAGTAAAAAAAATACTTTTGCAGCTTAATGTGTATGATATGCTTCTTGAAAAATACCGTATGACGTTGATATAATCAGGTATTAAAAACACGTCATCAGAACCATAAAAAGAAGTCTATTATTATATATTCGACTGAAAATGTAAGTTCTTTAATTACTTTGTATAATATCTACATTTGACATTTTATTGCAACTTCATAAAACAGGTCAGAGATTTAAAATGTTTAATTAATTAAACATAAATTATTTCAAGTCAGTTTTCAAATTTATATTTTTGCGTTCAGTGTAGGAAAAACGCTTGTTAAGCCTTGTAACAATATAGGCTACGTGTTAGTGCAAAATTTTCAGGGGTTTGTATGTAGGCTAGTGCGTGCTAAGAGGGTTTTTTGAGGGGTATATTGTGGTATATTGACAATATTTACATTATCCTGTCATCAAGTGCCTATGAGTTGTTAACATTTTGGTTCGGAAAGCCTACCGCGAAAAGCCGTCTGTGAGTAGTGGGTTTTTTTTCTTGATTATTTTAGTTTGGATCGACGCTTGCAAAAAAGGAAAACAGTTTTGGAAATAAAAAAACGAACTAGACCTATGTTGTCTGTGAATTTAAATAGAATTATTTTTAAAAATAAATAAAAATAAGAGCGAAAAAATTATTTTTGGCATTGAGTCTATTTTGATTACCTGCCATAGCAACATAAATTGTGATAAATAAAACAAAACAAAAATATATATATATACAACAAAGTATACTTACATACTACAAAAAATAAAATGATAAAACAATATGGTCAACGACAGACACTATTCGAACCCTTGTTTTGGCTTCGTACACAATAAATAAAACATATCCAACGGTAATTTTTTGATATGATATATTTGACAAGGTACTTTTATTGCTTTTGGGTTTTCACTTGCGCCGTTTTAATTGATCACCAACATATAAATACAATATTAAAATGTCTGGTGTATTAAAGCATTTCATCTTTTAAAACTTAAAATTAATATTTTGTCCCAAGGCTCGAAATTCATTTTGTTGATTGGGAAGCAATCTTTGGTTCTCAAATTTTAATTGGAAGGCCAATGTTTGAAATTAAGAAGTAGTTCTAGAGCACAGGTATTGCTATCCTTTTACTTATTTTTCGTGACACTCGGAACTTCTCAGCCGATTCCATTGATAAATAGGGGCCGTTCAGATATTACATAATGCTATTTTTGTCAAAATTAGACACCCACCCACCCCCTTGTAACGCCCCATAACGCTAGAGAAAACAAAATTGTGTTATGTAGCACTGTTCAATACACCCCCACCCCTTGTAACGCCACATAACGCTTGGACTTACATACCCCACCCACCTAAGCGTTACGTAATATTTGAATGCTAGACTAGTTTTTACGCTACATGTTAAAACCAAATGACCACTCCGAGAACCAGTCTAAATAGTTTGAATGAGTTTCGCCAATATTGTTGGTAGATAATTCTTCCATTATTGGTGTGCACAGTGACGCCAATGTTAAATGGCCGCGTCCACGATGTCTGTACAAATGTAGTAATGTTTTAAAATATTTTAAGCGGAAAACGCGTAACAAACTCGAATCAAGAATTCTGGGACATATTGGAAACAATTTTTAGAAATAAGATGGAAAGCAAAAGCTGCTTGTGTAACGGATTATTGGAAATCGTTTTTGAGCAGCAAATGCCACCTGCCAAATTCGAGCCTTGTGTCCAGAATTATGAGAAAAAAATAATAATAATACCAACCTGTAAACAGCATTGTCTGCTTGTTATAGAAATTTGACAGGGGTCACGGTTAAGGCCCAAAAAAATAAAATCGTTTGTTTCCGGTCACCCGACCGACCCTAAATTTTGCCACCGACCCTGAACTTTTTTTTTTCTGCTGGGGTGGAGTGGGGTGGGGGGAAGCGCACAGAGAAGTTGTGGTCGCGGATCGACAAAGCAGACGACATAAGTACTCAAGTAGGATAACTCTTACACGTCAGTGTGTGTGTTAAATGGAGGTTGAGGGGTGTGTGTGCGTGGGGGGGGGGGGGGGGGCAGCAGCGATGGTTTTTATACACACACACACCCCCACACACACACACACACACACTTTTTGGCACCTTCTTACGCCGTGCCCTGGACCCAATCACTGGCGTTGTTAGAGACTGGACCCAGACTAGACATGCCTGGATGTTGAATGGATATGAGCATAACTAATTTGTTTGAAATTGGAATCATTAACTTCAGTGTTCTACGTTGCGACCAAAATGGTCGCCAATGCGACCAAAATGTTGGCGTGGCGACTGATTGAATTTATTATCGTCATCTGGCAACTGACTCCAAAAACGTCTAAGTATTAAATTATTTGCCATGTGCGTCCTAGCAGCGAAAACAAATGAAATTTGTTGACATCATTGTGCAGTCGGAACATTTCACTATTTATGAAGTTGTCCGATTAATCACTGTGAATTCCGTATTAATTGTCGGTACAATTCGGAACTCATCGTTGATTTTAGTAATTTGGCGAAAACAATCCAGATACTTACAACACATTCATAAATGATACAAAATGAGTAGTGTCACACTGTGGCAAGTAACATTTTAAGCTTGGCTAGTACATTTTGTTTGTCCACTAGCCAAAGAAGAGTAAGTTATAAAACCGAGTGTAGAACACTGTTAATAACACATGCTCTTATTAGGTACCACGGTAATTGGTGACACACGAGATCGCATGACAGTACGGTAACGTGTGTGGCGATTAAACGGCTTTTATTACAAACTGCTAAATACTGTAGGCCTATAGAGGAAAATATATTGTATTATAGTAACTCCAGTCATCTCATACATTGTAGGTTTATTTTCCAAAAACAACAACGTGCGATCTCAACAAAACAATCAAGGATTTCTCGATACCACATGCACAGACTACAAGTGATCGCGTTTTTTTCCGCATGCAAAAGCAGTGTTCGAGATTCACGGTATCCCGATATCCCGGGGATACCAGAATTTAATTTTGGATACCAGACTTCAAGAACCCAGTATCCCACCGGGATGCCATATAATACTAAATTCTCAGGTGGGATACCAGATTTTTTAATGTTAGTATCCAACTGGGATACTGGCCAAAATTTTAAATCTCGAATACTGAAAAGTGAAGGTCATTTGAAGAAGATGTGGTACAATTTTCGCTGTTGGCTACTGCTTAGGCCTAGTACCCAGAATTTCTTAATATACACGGGTGTAGCCTGTAGGAAGATACAAAAAAGTGGGGTGGGTGGGTACACACCCATATAAAATTAATATATAAACCATCGATGCTGCTACAAAGTACCCGCTTCCTACGCCAGTGATGTAGATAGGCCTGTCAACTGCTGAGCATGGGTAATAATTAAATAAACGGAATATTCAAGAATAACCACAAACATTAAATAGTTCACATTTATTTCAGTGTTTCAGTTAATTGGGAATAAATTAATTTGGGTGATTTTAGCATGGGTCCGTTCAATAGGCTAATAAACATTAAAACTATAAGTCTGTCCCACAGGGAACGTCTTAGCCCGAGTACTCTGACTGTAAGAGAGCTAGACGGACATTTGAACATAAACACGCTCTCATTATTTATGTCCAAATGTCCGTCTAGCTCTCTTACAGTCACAGTACTCGGGCTAGGAACGCCTTTTTTATTACTATGAAATTTACTACAAGTTATTCATTTCTAAGCCGATTGATTTGTAAATTGCACACAAAATTAGTATTGTTTTGTTATTTCCAATACAAGTTGGACAAATCTGTGAACTTTTTGTGCAGTCATCTACTGACTGGATAAATCTGTGAACTTTTTGTGCAAACATCTATTGACCAACTTGGACAAATTTGTGCAGTCATCCTCTGACAAAACTGGACAAAGCTGTGAAGTTTCTGTGCAGTCATATACTGACTTTTATTGGTGAAAGGAATAGTTTGAACTTTTTTGGTTTTCCTGTCTTTTGAAAATGGCATGTGAAACTTAAAACTGACATTGACAGTGAGATTGTTTTTATTTCTCTCTGGCTGCAAAGAGTAAACTAAGATTTTTCAGACAGCTTGCCTTCATGTCTTTCATCTTGAGACTGAGTTTTCTCTGGCAAACACATTTAAGGTAGGGTAACCTTTCTTTGAACTAAAAAAAAAAAAGAAAAAGGAAAACAAAAGAAGAAATCCTATCTACCTACCCTACTTTTTTTGGCCATGTTACCTGAAACAAACTTTTTTTGTTTTTTGGCCTAATAGACCAGTTTTTATTTTAATGTAGCGAAGCATAATGTAATAATATAACTAATTTTGAGTTGAATGACGTTAGTATTCCAATGATGTCACTTTGCATCAAAAGGTACGAAATATGGATTTCACAGGAAATTATGGTGAGATATGCTATATTTGTGTATGAAGACAAAACAAGAGTACGAAAAGTGACTGTTGTCAACCAGGATGTAAGTAAGCTTATTTAATTTTTATGGAGTAATTTTAATTTAAGTATAAAACTGCTTAAAAATTGTTGAAAATTAGGGGTTTTTTGCTCCTATTTAATTTTTGAAATAATTTTTTTTAAATTCACAGAAAAAAAAGTTCTTTTTTAGTTTCCAAAAATTGTTTCCTTATTCACCCACGTTGATCCAAAGTAAAATAATCAAGAAAAGCATGACTCGCAGACAGCTGTTTGCAGTAAAGCTAATTTGATGATAAATTTGACCGTTTTACCAACAACAAAAATCATGATGTAGTCTATAGCAGGGGTGGGGGGAAATAAAATTGTCAATCGGTCCTACTATATGTCATCACTACCGTGGGGGGGGGGGGGGGGGGGGGGGGGGGGGGGGGGGGGGGGGGGGGGGGGAGAGAGAGAGAGGGTGGGGGAATAATAAAAAAGAACATTTAAAAGACAATATTTGCCAAATAGGTTTTTTTAAAATCATAGTGACGTTTTTATAGTTTTATCTTGAAACGTGAACGCGAAACGATAAAGTTATATGATAAACATGAAAACATGAAACAATTTTTTCTTTATCACATCAGTGAAAAAACCCCCAACAAATTGTACATATTTTACATAATAACATTTAATCTTTCTATTAAATGAAGTTATCAAAGTAACAACATATAATTATTTGCCAATTAAATTGTTTTATTGACTCTTAGTTATTGTAATAAATGCACATTCAGAGGCTTAAAATAACAAATTATTGAGGTTTGTGTGCTGTCAATTGTGATGTTACATCACATTGTTATAAGTGACGTCATATTGAGGTATGAAGTAAGTTATTTGTTTAAAGTTTTAAACGTAAAACATTTCAAGTGTTGGGCTGAGTATTTAGGTCTCACTACACAGATGTCATCTGCCATTGTAACCCATGTTAAACTGCCCAACTTCAAGTGAAGATTGCCCATAGAACGGGTTCTCGTTGGCACCAACAACATACACCATTGCGAACATACATTATATAAGCATTTATTTTCACTGCAAAATTGAGAACATTTCCGTCTCAGTTTTTTGCTATATGACCGCATCTGGCTGTAGTACCGGTCCGAACAGGTGGTTCATTAATCGATTCACTCCGGCTGTCACGTGCGCTATATACCCATGTCCCAAAAGGTCGATGCACAATATTACAAAATAACATGGGCAAAATACAGCCAGAAGGCTTACCATTAAACATACATATTGTTTTAATTCTTCACCATTTCCTAGAAGTGAATATGTGAACCATAACATGTGTCACAATTAGGAACTATAGTGGACCGTGATCAATCAACTCTCACCCGGAAGTGATCTGTGTAGTGAGACCTTATGGTCTCACTACACAGATGTCATCTGCCATTGTAACCCATGTTAAACTGCCCAACTTCAAGTGAAGATTGCCCATAGAACGGGTTCTCGTTGGCACCAACAACATACACCATTGCGAACATACATTATATAAGCATTTATTTTCACTGCAAAATTGAGAACATTTCCGTCTCAGTTTTTTGCTATATGACCGCATCTGGCTGTAGTACCGGTCCGAACAGGTGGTTCATTAATCGATTCACTCCGGCTGTCACGTGCGCTATATACCCATGTCCCAAAAGGTCGATGCACAATATTACAAAATAACATGGGCAAAATACAGCCAGAAGGCTTACCATTAAACATACATATTGTTTTAATTCTTCACCATTTCCTAGAAGTGAATATGTGAACCATAACATGTGTCACAATTAGGAACTATAGTGGACCGTGATGAATGAACTCTCACCCGGAAGTGATCTGTGTAGTGAGACCTTAAAGTCTAGTGACCAATTTTGTCAAACTTGGTTTGAAGTCAGTTTGATAATTTGGGTCATTTACACCATGAAAGCTATACTAGAGCCGTGTAACTTATGAACTCTAACCAATACACCAAAAGATAGATGTACCATACCATCCAAAAAACTTCATATCACATTGTTACTCCTTGGTCATCCACACAATAGATGGCCATCAAACAAGCAGCCACTATATGGTAATGTATGACCTTGTTGGTAGTTCTGATATGGGGAACATACAATGAAGATAATTATCTAGTTAGTTCATTAAAAATATTAGTTTCCATCAATTGTTGCTATGGGCAACAATTGTTTCATAATGAAGTGTTGAAATCCTGGGTTTTTCTGTATATTTCAGCATGAAGATCCACATATTGTTAATGGCAGACACAAATTCTACTTTCATAGTAGAAAACTATGTTATATATTCACAATACCATCAAAACTGTTTGTCATTATGACTGTACATTTGAAAAAAATCATTATGCACAAAATCACAGAAATTAGGGTGAATTTGGATATTGACCTTGTGACCTTGAATTTTGACCTTTTACAATGAGAAACTCAGTGTTAGACACTCAGATTAATTTATTTATTACATGTAAGAACACTAGAATATACATTTTGACAAACACACCCCTAAAAAATAAAAATAAAATAAAAATAAAATAAAAATAAAAATAATAAAAATAAATTAAATTGACATGTTTGCAATATTTACCCAAACAGGGCCCCCATACACTTGGCTGAAATCAACATCGATGTAATTACCTTTTATAAGGATGCTACACTTGTACATTTTCATTTTGGCTTGCTAAAGTTATATATTTTGGGATAAAAACAGTAATTTCATGTTTACATTATGGTCTCACTACACAGATGTCATCTGCCATTGTAACCATGTTAAACTGCCCAACTTCAAGTGAAGATTGCCCATAGAACGGGTTCTCGTTGGCACCAACAACATACACCATTGCGAACATACATTATATAAGCATTTATTTTCACTGCAAAATTGAGAACATTTCCGTCTCAGTTTTTTGCTATATGACCGCATCTGGCTGTAGTACCGGTCCGAACAGGTGGTTCATTAATCGATTCACTCCGGCTGTCACGTGCGCTATATACCCATGTCCCAAAAGGTCGATGCACAATATTACAAAATAACATGGGCAAAATACAGCCAGAAGGCTTACCATTAAACATACATATTGTTTTAATTCTTCACCATTTCCTAGAAGTGAATATGTGAACCATAACATGTGTCACAATTAGGAACTATAGTGGACCGTGATCAATCAACTCTCACCCGGAAGTGATCTGTGTAGTGAGACCTTAAAGTCTAGTGACCAATTTTGTCAAACTTGGTTTGAAGTCAGTTTGATAATTTGGGTCATTTACACCATGAAAAGCTATACTAGAGCCGTGTAACTTATGAACTCTAACCAATACACCAAAAGATAGATGTACCATACCATCCAATAAAACTTCATATCACATTGTTACTCCTTGGTCATCCACACAATAGATGGCCATCAAACAAGCAGCCACTATATGGTAATGTATGACCTTGTTGGTAGTTCTGATATGGGGAACATACAATGAGATAATTATCTAGTTAGTTCATTAAAATATTAGTTTCCATCAATTGTTGCTATGGGCAACAATTGTTTCATAATGAAGTGTTGAAATCCTGGGGGTTTTCTGTATATTTCAGCATGAAGATCCACATATTGTTAATGGCAGACACAAATTCTACTTTCATAGTAGAAAACTATGTTATATATTCACATACCATCAAAACTGTTTGTCATTATGACTGTACATTTGAAAAAAATCATTATGCACAAAATCACAGAAATTAGGGTGAATTTGGATATTGACCTTGTGACCTTGAATTTTGACCTTTTACAATGAGAAACTCAGTGTTAGACACTCAGATTAATTTATTTATTACATGTAAGAACACTAGAATATACATTTTGACAAACACACCCCTAAAAAATAAAAATAAAATAAAAATAAAAATAATAAAAATAAATTAAATTGACATGTTTGCAATATTTACCCAAACAGGGCCCCCATACACTTGGCTGAAATCAACATCGATGTAATTACCTTTTATAAGGATGCTACACTTGTACATTTTCATTTTGGCTTGCTAAAGTTATATATTTTGGGATAAACAGTAATTTCATGTTTTACATTATGGTCTCACTACACAGATGTCATCTGCCATTGTAACCCATGTTAAACTGCCCAACTTCAAGTGAAGATTGCCCATAGAACGGGTTCTCGTTGGCACCAACAACATACACCATTGCGAACATACATTATAATAAGCATTTATTTTCACTGCAAAATTGAGAACATTTCCGTCTCAGTTTTTTGCTATATGACCGCATCTGGCTGTAGTACCGGTCCGAACAGGTGGTTCATTAATCGATTCACTCCGGCTGTCACGTGCGCTATATACCCATGTCCCAAAAGGTCGATGCACAATATTACAAAATAACATGGGCAAAATACAGCCAGAAGGCTTACCATTAAACATACATATTGTTTTAATTCTTCACCATTTCCTAGAAGTGAATATGTGAACCATAACATGTGTCACAATTAGGAACTATAGTGGACCGTGATCAATCAACTCTCACCCGGAAGTGATCTGTGTAGTGAGACCTTACAAACAAATGAAACCCTCCCACCCTATAACCCTCTACGTTTAAATTGTTTCCTGTTTTTCTGCTGGTGTGTTATTTTATAATTTCAGATTGGATATTCTAGTGTACTGTATGAAGACTGTTCAAATCGAAATCGTCACGGCTAAATGTGTGATCCCTCGCATGATTAAATCTAGACAATACTGAATATTGCGCACAAAAGATAATTTTTAATAATGACATTTTCCTGCGGTACACAGTAAATCAGGAAAATATGTTTGCTAGGTTCGTACTCGAATAAGAGTGGACATGAATATTTATGAGCAAAATGAGGCTGCACGTGCGACATTAGTCTGTAAGGAGAAGCACGTGTGTGCATAGTTCATTCTAGCTTGCGTCTGAACCAGTAACAGCCAGATATTCATGATTTAATTATTTACATAAATATATATTTTCCAAAGGTTTTCCAGAGTCTTTTTCTCAACGAGTTTTTTCTCTGGTTTTTTAACCTGGAATTAAACTTGTTATATGAAAATAGATTGCGTTTGTTAGGAGTGGAATGCTTATGGAATTTATGAAGATTTGTTTATTTATGATGTACAAAAAAAAAAGAAGAAGAAAAAAAAAAGAAGCCAGTTCCATGTAGTTTCTCGGTAGGGCCTACAAGGCATTTTGGAGTGTTGTTTTATATTAAGAGGATGAGAGTTTTTAATGATATTTACTATACCACGAACCGGCAGTTTCTCGCTCAACAACAGTACCGTTTATTTATTTATGTATTTATTTATTTGGATTTTATTTGACTTGGCTTTTGCTATATTTTCATTGATGATTTATTTGCATATTTTCGACATGTGTATATCTGGTTCCAGTGTACACTGTTGCTCAATGTATCTGTTTATCTATTTGTGTCCATTTATTTATATTTGGGTTGCCCAAATGCCCTATTTTCGGGTGGTAACCTTAAATTAAGCCGTGGCCAATTCTGCCAATAAACAAATAAACACAATATTTTGAATTGTTATCTTTGATAATGGAATAAATAATATATAAAAGTTATGAATTTTAATTCCCATACATGTATAAAAAGTACGAGTATTCAGTACTGTGTCCTGAAAATTAATAAAAGATGGCACCATTGAAGCGTTTGACAGCCTGAGCTAGCATGTGTTTAGACAAAGAGCTTAATAACGTCATCACTGATTGGATGAAATTTGACCTCTACTGGCTCTTGAGATAACCAGGACGTGGAGCTATTCTGCTCACTCCCACTTCTTAACAAAAAAAGTGGAAACCTTTTGTTAATTTTAAAATCCTTTATAATTATTGGATACACTACATTGAACAGTCAACAATAAATACATTTATAGATATTTCAGTATATTTTATGTTATTTCAAGCAGTTTGTATTGCAAAAAAAAACCCTGTTGCTCCGGACTAGGACACTCGACCCGACAGAGCTCCGTACACAGGTGTTGACAGGTGTTGATTGTAACCAGTTGCAAACTCTGGGTCCTTTGTTTTAATTGGAGTGTCACACAATTCATATCACTATAGACTCTATAGTGATATGAATTGTGTAGTTGTGGTCAGCAACACACTTGTTTTTAAATCCACGATAATAATGATTACGAAAATGGTTTTGTCATTTGGTTTAATAGCAAAAGGCATGTGATTTACCAAACCTATTCCCTTGCTACTAAGTGTCATATTGACCTAATTATTTTCTGGTGGAAAGCCTGTAATCATGTGTTATGGATAGCATAAACAAACATACATATGGTTCATGCAAAAGCACACTGATCGTAACCTATTCAAAATAATGCCGATGACAGACTATCGCATAAGCGGTACATGCCAACAATGTGGCAGTGCAAAGTTTGGCTATAAAATATGCTGATCAAAAGAAAATATTGCATATTTGAATGCAAACATATTAAATAGATGCAATAACCCTGAGTGAGTGCTCCGCAAGGCTCAATGGGTAGGTGTAAACCACTTGCACCGACCAGTGATCCATAACTGGTTCAACAAAGGCCATGGTTTGTGCTATCCTGCCTGTGGGAAGCGCAAATAAACTATACCTTGCTGCTAATCGGAAAGAGTAGCCCATGTAGTGGCGACAGTGGGTTTCCTCTCAAAATCTGTGTGGTCCTTAACCATATGTCTGACGCCATATAACCGTAAATAAAATGTGTTGAGTGCTTCGTTAAATAAAACATTTCTTTCTTTTCTTTAAATTTATGGTTTTATTTATTTTAAATAAGGATTGTCTGTTATTTCTTTTACATTCATCGGGTATGAAAAAAATAAATACGCAAACTGTGTGAATCAGGGAACAGACAATACTTATAACTAAATTAGAATCATACTTGCTAAAAATAACAGTAAAAGTTCATACTTTATTTTGAATTATTTTTGGTCCATAAACAATAACGCTCAATAAGACAACTTGCCCATATAAAATGACATCATCAGATATGACGTTCCCTGATAACATAATTTTTACGTTCATTGATAATTAAATAAACTCCCGTTGCTACATCTGGACCAATTGGATGACGTTATATTGTAATGAATGTAACGGAAATTTAATTATTTAGTTTTTAACTTAATTCTTGGTCTTAGTCTAGCGCATAGAAATTATCAAATTCATAAAGTGCTCTCATTTCTTGCAGCCCATGTCCTAAGCGGTTTCAGTTTACAGATTCGGATGAATGTCCAAATGATGATGGAGAAGACATAATTAATGTCACTTTACCAACCACCTGTTAAACCCAAAGCTAGCACGAACATCAAGAAACCAAAACTGCCAGCACTACCAGCTCTGCCAGAGTTTATCAAGTCACCTTGTTACAAGTAAAAACAATTACAGTCGTTGATAAAATCATAATATGTCTGTATATGACAGTATCTAACTTTACCATATTAGTTTACTATCAACATTGATTCACCTGCTACACCTGTAAATAACACTGATGTTCATTGGAGAATTATTTCAACTCACACCTTAAAGTATGTTTTGAATAGTTATTGGTATTATTGTAGTTAAACATGAACTACATTCTTTATAGCCAGACCGGTGAAAGTTCAAGGGCGGAAACCACAGAAGTTAAGGAGTCTTAATGCATCACCTAGGAGCAGTCAGTCGTACATCTTGAAATTGTTAACACAAGTACATGTGTTAACAACCATGAGTAACCAAAAATAATACATAGTGTTCTTACCAACGGGTGTGTAAAAACAATGTATATTTACATTATTTAGTTTTGGAATCATTCATGAGTTTTCCAAATCAAATAAAAGCTCATTTTAAATGCTAGTGTTTGTGTACTGAGCAAGTTATTATTTAACAAAACCCACATGACAATTTGCCTTTAACAGAATTACATTTAATGGCCATTTAAACAAATTTAAATAATAATTTTCCACCAGATTGGATAACACACGTTATTGAATCAATTTCGCCCCAGTGAACACAAATATATTTAAATTGTTTATATTTCCAGGGAACAACAAATACATGAAGATTCCAATGACACTGGAATTGAAAGTATTTTTAATTCTAGGGAGCCACAAGTATCCTCTCTAAAGAGGCTACATAAAGGGGATCACACTTCACAGCCACTGTAAGAGATCACCTAGTGTTGTTTGTAAGGGGTTCACATTTTGAAAACTTGATAATTTATTAACCAGAATAATTGTAATTGTCATTTTTATAAAATCCACTAGCCATGGGATCAGTGATTTTAAAAATGTACAGCCACAATTAAAAATTCACTAGCCCTACTTTATGTTAAGTTAATACAATTTTACTAAATAATAGTAATAATCAGATTTGTCGCCTAAAGAGGGAGATAGAGCTTAAAGACACTCACATTGAGGGCTTGGGGTGGGGGCAGGGTATTCATATTTACAAAATAGACAACTGCACCATTTGACAAAAAACAAAATTCACTAGCCGTTGGGCATGGCAATAGTAGTTATTTACTAGCCCAACATTGAATATCACTAACCATGGGAGTAGAGCTAACATAATCTAGGAACCATGTAGTTGATGTATATTTTTGACAGCTTGCTTATTGTACTAGATTTAATTAGGAGTTAAACATACTTTAATTTCATTTTTGAGGTAGGTTATCATGGATTTAACACCTCTAAATATCATTTATAAGTGAATGCATTAACGTGGGATTTTAAATGTAACATTTAGAGATGTTAAATCCATAATAACCTACTTCAAAAATGGAATCAGAATATGTTTTACTTTATCTCAATTGTGGTCAAAATTGGAAGTATTTAACATTACCTTGACAAATCTGTTCATTATTTTATTTAGTCTGCAAGAGAAAACCCTCTTGCAGGCCTTGGAAGAAATCAAAGACACCCTGAAACAACATACTCTAATGTTGCAGTCACTGCTTCATAGTGGAGCTGCAGAAGTAGAATATGTTGATAATGTGTTCAACTTGCCGTTAACAACAGAGCAGGATGTTGAAGAATGGATGAAATATTAAAAAATAAACTGAAACGGAAGTAATTTATAAGTTTTTACAGGTTTTGTGAATGAAAATATACAAATCAATATGTGTTATTGTTTTCTTAAAAATTAAAATATTTTTTATTAATATATTTGCTAATATTCACTGTCTAGAACTTCAGATATTTAGCTTTGAGATTTTCAAGTTATTATGTAAATTAAACAAATAAATGGTTTGGGAAATCCAGGTTGAAATCATGTGCATTTATTTACAGGTACTGATTGATTGATTGTGTGCTGATAGTTTCAACAGGCTAATTTAAGCTTTTGTTGAAGTAACGACTTCTTCTCCTTGTAGAAATTCTTTCATCATCCATTTCATAATGTCTAATGACATTTTTTGTTCATCTTTAGAAAGTGTACTCTCCATGTAAAATGAATGTATTGAAATGTGAATGGTGACAATTACAAGCCTATATTTTGATGGAACTGTCATGGAATTCAGATTTGTTTTCATATTTCATCTTTTTAACGTAGAATGTACGGTAATTTTTCACTGTTTAGCATAAGTTAATTAGGAACCATTAAAAGGAGTAAGCCCTAATTTGTCATACACAAGACTGATGGTGTGCACATCTATATTCTTATAATTTAAAATGTTTTTAAAAATATAGAGCCGTTATCTTGCGAGTTTGGCAGGATACGGGGTCAAGAACATGGTGGACAGGACCATGTCGGCCATCTTCACCAACCACCAGATTAAACTGGTCAGGGAAAGCAGGGAAGTTGTCTTTCTCAAACCTGCTATTGCCAAAGGTCCTCGAAAGTAAATAACATTTCTCCACATACAAATATTTAAGTACAGTAATTATTGGGATGTGTGCCTCTTACCTCTGTTAAAATTAGTAACTCAGTCTTGGAATAGACAACCATATAATTATATAAGTAGTGGCAAATGTAGTGAATTATTTTTAAGGAATCCACACTTCAGGCATCGAAATAAGCATGGTGTCTGGTAACCCATTTACAGGTTACCACAAAATATAGCCTGGTAACCTATAGGTTACCACAACTATCTGAAAGTTAGAATTGAATTCCTGTTACTACTACTTTTAATGCCAGATGATTATTGTAGTATACATGTATTTATGAACATTCTGAAATTGTATTGGTGCACGGTATGAGAAACGAAATCCGGAAGTAAATTTATCTAGTGGGCACTGCTTAAATGCGGATTGCCGAAATTGCTTACAATTGCACAAGTGCGCACAAACATTGGTGCAATTTCATATGAGAAAACAAAATGTGGATGTGGATGTGGAAACTTTTTGTCGTGCCCCTATCCAACTGAGGTTCTGGCACGCCCACCCCGGGTTTGGCCTCTGATGTCACCAGTGAGCAACCCTGGGGCGGGAGGGGGTGGGGTGGGGTCAGTTGATGTTGATGGGAAATTTCTAATTATATATTTATTTAAATATATATAGCACCATTTTATTATATAAAGAAATTTACTTGTGAGTATTGCTTTATTATTACCGGGTACATTTAGTCGGTGCAATTTAATTTTTCAGTCGGGCCGATTCAAAAAATAGAAAATTTAGACTAAAATAATATTCATTACTACTATAAAACTTTTAACCTTTAATTATTATTTAGGCCCTGGAGGACTAAGGTTAGCAAAGGGGGAGGTATCGCACCCAATCTGGTTTACGATCCAACAGGCAGGTAAGCCCAAAGTGGCTGGTCCGGATTTCCGTGGGGCAGGCCCGCCGCTTGGGAGGCCTCCTACCAGGCATGACTACCGGTCTAAACCGCCAATGCCCTAGCGCACCCAAAACTGCACCCTACCACAGCGTCCAAAAAAAGAAGTTCATTTATATAAAATATCAATGGGTAAAATGCTAAGAGGAAGTTAATTAACAATCAATACTTTAATATTATAAAAACATGCAACAACCATACATACTATCAATAAAGTTTTAAAAAGACTGTGTGGGAGCAGTCGCCTATGCGACCGCTACCTTCCTGTCTTCCAATTCGTTCATACAATATAAAAACAACCAAACCATAAATACATTACTAAAAGACCATCACCTGGAACGTCGGGTGGGAGGCGGCAACACTGCCAGGTGTCCCTGGAACCATAACCCGCCGAGCCACAATACAAACACACTCACTCTAACACCTGGCCTTTTTTTCATCATAACAGCTAGACCGTCCGTCAGCGCGCGGACACGCTAGCAGACACTTTCATACACACGCACACACTCTACCACCCGGCTTTTTTCCATCAACTCAAACAGTCAGCCAGCACGCGGATGCGCTAGCGGACACTTTCATACACACTCGCACACTCTTAACACCAACTCGCCAGCAACCAAAATGTGGAAGTAAATTCATCTAGTGGACGCTGCTTATAAAGGTTTGTGTGACATCACGTGTTTGACACGGATGGGAATGCTAAAGTTAATATAATGGCAACTATAAAAATGGTAAAATCAACATTAACATCTGCAAATGGTCAAATACAACATAGCCTAGTTTTGCCCTAAATCTAGTTTTATATGTAAATGTAATCTATGACTGAGAAATGAATGTGTTACATGTAAAGTTGGACATAAATATATGTCTGCCTCCAATCACAATAGGTACACATCCTCATAAATTGTAAACTTATGACAAACGTAGTTACACTTATTTGTATTTGAGCATATGGGTCCTGTACTGAATCAGCATCATAAAATTCATGAATGTGCTCAGTTCAGTAAAATTGTTGTTTAAATTTTATTTGCAGAGTTGGATCTTGCAAAAGAAACGGTTTCATCCTCATCTGAGTCAGACTAGGTTCCAGTGATATTGTCATCCTCATCGTCATCCTCATCTGAATCAGACTAGGTTCCAGTGATATCGTCATCCTCATCTCTTGAATCGGACTAGCTTCCAATAGGATATTCTGGTTGTAGCTTGATACTGCAAAGGGAAAAGTGATGTCGTAATCCTCATGTTATGAATTGGACTTCAATTAGAATATTTTTATATCATTTCTGACAATACAATTAAATTAATTGCACATTACCAAACTAAGACAAGACCGATATAGATATATACAAACAATAACAATAAGAATATTATTACCGGTAAAAAAAAAAAAAAAAAAATATGTTTTGAGTTTTATTGCCCTTTGCAATTTTGTGCATTTGAAATATGACTACATACAGCAACTATAACCTTTTAATCATATTTATTTGTGGTAAAATTCACCTTTTAAAAAATGTACGTAAGCATTTAACTTCAAGCCTGTGGTTAATTTGTGTAGGCTACTGTCTGTAGTTTCTCTTTCAGATAATCTACCTCAGCAGCTAATAATTTACAATTTTTACTTTTATTTATTTATTTATTATTATTTTTTATTATTATTATTATTATTTTTTTTCTCTTTTTTTTTCGAGTACTGCAGGAAAAATATTACGCTATTCATATGTCTATGGAATATGTACACAAAAGGGTCCGCTAGATTCATATACAATCACCCTCCCCTCTCCTGTTCAGACCACCACGCTACGGTATTCCTAATTTCCTTCGTACGGTAATACGGATCAATCAAATACTATATATATATATATATATATATATACCTTACGTATCGCGTATACCGCGAAAATCACTGATATTTTTCCTTCGATTTGTTCCTTATAATATGTAGTCTTATCTCTACATGGGGAGCGCCCATCAGTTCTGTTGTTAAGTAATACAGTTTTGTTTGTTTACTGTAACTGTATGGAAGTTTGTGGGTACCACCAATAATTAAAAGTTATTTCTTGTGATATTTGTGTTTTTCAATTTTCTGTATCGCATGTGCGTGTTCCATCAATAACATGACAATAGTCTTATCAGACATACATACAACATTGATGACAGCATGGTGAACATGTCAAGTGTGTGCATGAAAATTGAAAAGGTTTGGCAAATGAAATATGGGTAATTTTGATTTTATTATATAGTCGCGAAAATAATTCCTTGCGAAAATGTAAAATGAAATATATATTTATATATACGGTATATATATATATATATATATATATATATATTTATCATATAATATCTTACATTTTTAGTGCAATCAATAATTTTCAGATCACATACTTTGAGAATTTGATAACTTTGCAAATTAGATGTAAATTAGTCGAGGTCTCGGCACTAGGTTTATTGACATTTAAGCAAACGTACTTGGTGACACACTCCATGATTGACGTATGCATTCATAGTCATCAAATAAAAACATTTCATTGGCAATTTGACACTGAAAGTTGTCCAGCGTTCAGAAAACAAAAAAACCTTAGCCATAACTTTATTTTGATGTAAGGACATCCAAAATGACGTCATTCGAGTTTGACGTCATTTCCATTAAAAAATACACTGCGCCACATATTCTTACGTCATTTGAATATCTAGTAATGGCGGACTGGAATTAAAGTTGCGTGTACAAAAACATGTTGTATTAAGCTTGAGCTTATATGATAAAGAGATTATTACCCTCGTGTATTTCAGTATCGTCAATATATATTAGGAATAAAAATAATGTATTATGCTCGCCAGAGGCTCGCATAATACAATTTTTATTCCGAATATATGATATTGATGATACTGAAAAGCACTCTGGTAATAACCTCTATATATTAGTATATATTAGTGTGTGTGTGTATATATATATATACATATACATACATACATATCCTTCTTTGCTGTGTATATAGCCAGCCCTCGTTAGCGAAGGCTATATACACAGCCATCGTATATATAACCACATCGTATATATAACCACATAGTATATTAAAAATACCATTTAGTTCACAGTATTCTTTAAAAATGTAACAATTTCTATCCTAAGCCAGCTGTAATTACACACAGGTTTATGACATATTTTGCATAATAATGAATTTGACAAGGTGGAAAATGAAGGAGTTTGTGATCCAGATGTTTAGATTTTTTCGCGTATGACTAACAATAAATTTACCTACAGATGTAAAGGCCTAACTAAAGTAGTGTCGAAAATAGAATAAAAATGATTTTCGTCAATTATGTCTTTCATATTAAACTGACACGTAAATATTTTGTAAATACCTATTTAATGACACTCTACCTAATTTAGCATTTACTTGTTTGGACCGTCCACATAATTCAATTATTTTTTTACAAAATATCAATAATAAGTGGGATATGGTGGTCATGTAATATATCAACTCAAATGTATATATTTTCAGATAATAGTTTGTTGGATCAATAATTAGATCAACCATCTGTGACCGAGTGCCTTTAACTTGAGGTCAACATAAACACCGAGATCCTTTTCTAGTTTGTTGTCTGCAATTTTATCTGGAGTTCATCTTTGTGCATGTAATAACTGAAGCGTTTTTTTTTAGATGTCAAGATGCATAACTTTACATTTTTCATTATTATTATTAGTGAATTACCCACTAGTGTGTGATATGTGGCATACCACCGGTGGGCCACTGGTGGACGATTGGTGGCATACCACCGGTTTAATTTTTAATCCAGATACCGACTCCAAACCCTGAAGTGAGTGCTCCGCAATGATCAATGGGTAGGTGTAAACCACTTGCACCGACCAGTGATCCATAACTGGTTCAACAAAGGTCAACTCTACCTAATTTAGCATTTGCTTGTTTGGACCGTCCACATAATTCAATATTTGTTTACAAAATAATAATAAGTGGGATATGGTGGTCATGTAATATATCAAATCAAATGTATATATTTTCAGATAATAGTTTGTTGGATCAATAATTAGATCAACCATCTGTGACCGAGTGCCTTTAACTTGAGGTCAACATAAACACCGAAATCCTTTTCTAGTTTGTTGTCTGCCATTTTATCTGGAGTTCATCTTTGTGCATGTAATAACTGAAGCCTTTTCTAGTTTGTTTTTAGCTGCCAAGATGCATAAGCCTTTTTAGCTGCCAAGATGCATAACTTTACATTTTTCATTATTATTATTAGTGAATTACCCACTGGTGGGTGATATGTTGCATACCATTGATGGGCCATGGGCCACTGGTGGGTGATATGTGGCATACCACTGGTGGGCGATTGGTGACATACCACCGGTGGGCCACTAGAGGCCCGCCGGACAAAATTCTGTGGAGCCACCGAAGGTTGCCACTGGTGGGCCAGTGGTAAAGCCACCGGTGGGGCACAAACATATGCTATCTGGGTTGGGGAGTCCGGGGACCTGGCGGTTTGTGAATCCGAGGACCTGGTGGCTTGTGAATCTGAGGACCTAGCGGCTTGTGAATCCGAGGACCTGGTGGCTTGTGAATCCGAGGACCTGGTGGCTTGGGAATCCGAGGACCTGGTGGCTTGGGAATCCGAGGACCTAGCGGCTTGGGAATCCGAGGACCTAGGGGCTTGGGAGTCCGGGGACCTGGCGGCTTGGGAATCCGAGGACCTGGCGGCTTGGGAGTCCGGGGACCTGGAGGCTTGGGAATCCAAGGACCTAGCGGCTTAGGAATCCAAGGACCTAGCGGCTTGGGAATCCAAGGACCTGGAGGCTTGGGAATCCTGAAATCTTCTACAAGAGAAATGTCCTCTGGCCCTAATACTGTAGGGGGGTGTCTATCTCTTTGATCCCCGTTGTAAAGGGGTGGCAGGGTTTCTGTTCCCTTTATTGGAGGTCGTGGACAATGGCGAAAGCACACATTGTCACACGAATATTCACCGCATTCATCTGTCCGTCTGCTTTGTTGGTCGATACGGGGTAGACTGCCCGCTTTAGGTAAGTCGAGATTGTTAGACCATATCCGGTTTCAGTAAGAATTTGTTACATTCCCATATTATTATATTTTTTTTTAGCGAAACCACATTTTTTCTCTTCACACCATTTGCTCCAGATGACTTGCTATGAGGCATATTGTGATATTTGTGGCATAGTCATTGAAATCTGAATATGCAGATGGGATGCATGGTTTCATCTCCAGCTTTTAAAGGGACTGTCCCGAAACTGTTGCTGTTGTAAGATGCTTTTGAGTAATTGACCTCTTTTATCAAATTAAATCACTTATTAAACACACTATCTTATACACACTATCTTATTTAGAATATCAATGCCAGTATATACAATGTATTGAACATTTTGTGATTGTCCTAATGTTTGTACTACAGTAGCTCAAGAAACAAAGAGGAAATAAATTGAAGATTGAGCTGCTAGAAACATTTGGATGACGAGAAACCTGTTGCTTACATAAACACTAACAGTCTAAAATGAGAACATGTATTTAATGTTTAATTTTAGTCAAGGGCATGAAACTCGGAACAGTCCTTTTAAATTTAGCTCCCAGTCTCGGCCATGACTTTGGAGTTTTAAAAACCTGGGCACTACTTTATAACATCATTAGTGTAACATCATTGCCATTACAGGCTTCCAGTTATTAATTTTCACAATGCAATATAAGGTCCTCTTATTTATTTTTTCTGAATTTATGGATATGTTTCTGTTTTTTGGTAATATCTGATCTTGTTGAATGCTCAAAACTAGAAGGTTGAAAGGATATGGCACCCTTTCAGTCTAGGCCTAGTGACTTTGCTCTACATACTAATTATTTCTTTAGTTCATTATCTGCAGGTAATGGTGCTTTCGAGTTAGCTTGCATGCAGTTGCTCCAGTGAAGCCTGATGAATGTTCAGTTTAGCTTGCTATCTGCTGGATACCTTATATTGCCGTGTATTAGCCGACTTTTGAAGTCTAGAAATACTTTCCAAAAGTAGAGAGTCAGTTTATACATGGAGGCAACAAATTGGTGCATAAAATTCCGATCGAAAATACTCCCGACCACGACTTATAAATTTTGATCAGACCCGTAAAGCCTTTCACAAGAACCTATACATGTTTAAAACAAGAAATGATCAGTATGTAGCTCAATGCATAGTTAACCATCACACAAGGTAACACAACACAATGTAGTCAGTTGATCATAAAACTGAATTTCCCTCTGGTTACCTACTTTTAGTTTATAACATGGTCATTAACTGTTTTAAAATGTTTTATTAGTGTACTTGCACCTTGGCATTTGGATTAATGTTTTATTAGTATACATTCAGTCTACAAATTTGATATGTAGCGTGTGAATTATGTAGTGGCTGAATTTGGTTCAAAGTGTAACTGTACAGAGTTCCACAGTGACTGTGCCTACTGGCCCAAAGTGGATTTAGGACTGTAGGGCCATTATATTTTAAATTTTAGTGGCCTGATTTTTTTTCTTCTAAAAAAAACAACAACTGCTAAATTGGGTGGGTGGGTGTTTGTGCAAATATCTTATATTTTCCACATTTCTCATCATGTCTAAATTCTATGAAGTCAGGCTGAAGCTGTTAGGGTTACCTCTGATATACTGGTGCATGGTGTCTAAGGAAGTAGGATTCAGTCCTCATTTGCAGGTTGTGCTTTGCTTACCATAACAAGTATTCTATTAAATGTGCACACCTGCAGTATCATAATGATTTGACATATTTCTACCAATTCAGTTAGCACACAGCTACTAAATCCAGCTATATTATCCAGTTGATCTACCAAGAGAAAACTAATTTAAAAAATAGTGTCCATACCCACATTCAATCACATATACACACACACGCACGCACGCACGCACGCACACACACTGCCATTGCTGCTGTTTTTGATGGTGTCACTGGGTCAGCAATGCCTTGTTGTGGGGTTTTTTCAGTCAACACCTCTGTCATTTCAGAGTTAAAATTTGACCTTATAACTTGTATTATTCAATAGCATAAAAGGAATACTGCATTGTGTTGCTTTTTAAAAGTCTTACACCAAAGAACCAAATTCAACCACTGCATTATCTGAATAAAAAGTGGTGGATCAGGATGGCTATATAAGGGGTGTCGGGAGGCCATCTTAAAACAAAATAAGTGCCTATTTTATTCCTATGATATACACATTGTCTTATTTTCCTGTATTATTATCTTTTCAATGGTTTTCTATTTCCATATTTAGTTTTTTGTGATGGCTCACTCACTTGACCCCTGCAATATTCTCTATTTTGGGACATTTACTTTTATACAAAATTCCTATTTTGTGGGCAAAATTCCTGTTTTAACCCTATTTTCAGGCAACAAAAATTCCTATTTTCCTCTCTTTTTTTTTACCCACCGCCTCACTTGATGGCCTGGTAATGGTATAAAGATGTAAAGGCCTACTAGTAACTAAAGTAGTGTCGAAAATAGAATAAAAATGATTTTCGCCAGTTATGTCTTTCATATTAAACTGACAAGTAAATACCTATTTAATGATACTCTACCTAATTTAGCATTTGCTTGTTTGGACCGTCCACATAATTCAATATTTGTTTACAAAATAATAATAAGTGGGATATGGTGGTCATGTAATATATCAAATCAAATGTATATATTTTCAGATAATAGTTTGTTGGATCAATAATTAGATCAACCATCTGTGACCGAGTGCCTTTAACTTGAGGTCAACATAAACACCGAAATCCTTTTCTAGTTTGTTGTCTGCCATTTTATCTGGAGTTCATCTTTGTGCATGTAATAACTGAAGCCTTTATTTTAGCTGCCAAGATGCATAACTTTACATTTTTCATTATTATTATTAGTGAATTACCCACTGGTGGGTGATATGTTGCATACCATTGATGGGCCACTGGTGGGTGATATGTGGCATACCACTGGTGGGCGATTGGTGACATACCACCGGTGGGCCACTAGAGGCCCGCCGGACAAAATTCTGTGGAGCCACCGAAGGTTGCCACTGGTGGGCCAGTGGTAAAGCCACCGGTGGGGCACAAACATATGCTATCTGGGTTGGGGAGTCCGGGGACCTGGCGGTTTGTGAATCCGAGGACCTGGTGGCTTGTGAATCTGAGGACCTAGCGGCTTGTGAATCCGAGGACCTGGTGGCTTGTGAATCCGAGGACCTGGTGGCTTGGGAATCCGAGGACCTAGCGGCTTGGGAATCCGAGGACCTAGGGGCTTGGGAGTCCGGGGACCTGGCGGCTTGGGAATCCGAGGACCTGGCGGCTTGGGAGTCCGGGGACCTGGAGGCTTGGGAATCCAAGGACCTAGCGGCTTAGGAATCCAAGGACCTAGCGGCTTGGGAATCCAAGGACCTGGAGGCTTGGGAATCCTGAAATCTTCTACAAGAGAAATGTCCTCTGGCCCTAATACTGTAGGGGGGTGTCTATCTCTTTGATCCCCGTTGTAAAGGGGTGGCAGGGTTTCTGTTCCCTTTATTGGAGGTCGTGGACAATGGCGAAAGCACACATTGTCACACGAATATTCACCGCATTCATCTGTCCGTCTGCTTTGTTGGTCGATACGGGGTAGACTGCCCGCTTTAGGTAAGTCGAGATTGTTAGACCATATCCGGTTTCAGTAAGAATTTGTTACATTCCCATATTATTAATTTTTTTTTAGCGAAACCACATTTTTTCTCTTCACACCATTTGCTCCAGATGACTTGCTATGAGGCATATTGTGATATTTGTGGCATAGTCATTGAAATCTGAATATGCAGATGGGATGCATGGTTTCATCTCCAGCTTTTAAAGGGACTGTCCCGAAACTGTTGCTGTTGTAAGATGCTTTTGAGTAATTGACCTCTTTTATCAAATTAAATCACTTATTAAACACACTATCTTATACACACTATCTTATTTAGAATATCAATGCCAGTATATACAATGTATTGAACATTTTGTGATTGTCCTAATGTTTGTACTACAGTAGCTCAAGAAACAAAGAGGAAATAAATTGAAGATTGAGCTGCTAGAAACATTTGGATGACGAGAAACCTGTTGCTTACATAAACACTAACAGTCTAAAATGAGAACATGTATTTAATGTTTAATTTTAGTCAAGGGCATGAAACTCGGAACAGTCCTTTTAAATTTAGCTCCCAGTCTCGGCCATGACTTTGGAGTTTTAAAAACCTGGGCACTACTTTATAACATCATTAGTGTAACATCATTGCCATTACAGGCTTCCAGTTATTAATTTTCACAATGCAATATAAGGTCCTCTTATTTATTTTTTCTGAATTTATGGATATGTTTCTGTTTTTTGGTAATATCTGATCTTGTTGAATGCTCAAAACTAGAAGGTTGAAAGGATATGGCACCCTTTCAGTCTAGGCCTAGTGACTTTGCTCTACATACTAATTATTTCTTTAGTTCATTATCTGCAGGTAATGGTGCTTTCGAGTTAGCTTGCATGCAGTTGCTCCAGTGAAGCCTGATGAATGTTCAGTTTAGCTTGCTATCTGCTGGATACCTTATATTGCCGTGTATTAGCCGACTTTTGAAGTCTAGAAATACTTTCCAAAAGTAGAGAGTCAGTTTATACATGGAGGCAACAAATTGGTGCATAAAATTCCGATCGAAAATACTCCCGACCACGACTTATAAATTTTGATCAGACCCGTAAAGCCTTTCACAAGAACCTATACATGTTTAAAACAAGAAATGATCAGTATGTAGCTCAATGCATAGTTAACCATCACACAAGGTAACACAACACAATGTAGCCAGTTGATCATAAAACTGAATTTCCCTCTGGTTACCTACTTTCAGTTTATAACTTGGTCATTAACTGTTTTAAAATGTTTTATTAGTGTACTTGCACCTTGGCATTTGGATTAATGTTTTATTAGTATACATTCAGTCTACAAATTTGATATGTAGCGTGTGAATTATGTAGTGGCTGAATTTGGTTCAAAGTGTAACTGTACAGAGTTCCACAGTGACTGTGCCTACTGGCCCAAAGTGGATTTAGGACTGTAGGGCCATTATATTTTAAATTTTAGTGGCCTGATTTTTTTTCTTCTAAAAAAAACAACAACTGCTAAATTGGGTGGGTGGGTGTTTGTGCAAATATCTTATATTTTCCACATTTCTCATCATGTCTAAATTCTATGAAGTCCGGCTGAAGCTGTTAGGGTTACCTCTGATATACTGGTGCATGGTGTCTAAGGAAGTAGGATTCAGTCCTCATTTGCAGGTTGTGCTTTGCTTACCATAACAAGTATTCTATTAAATGTGCACACCTGCAGTATCATAATGATTTGACATATTTCTACCAATTCAGTTAGCACACAGCTACTAAATCCAGCTATATTATCCAGTTGATCTACCAAGAGAAACTAATTTAAAAAATAGTGTCCATACCCACATTCAATCACATATACACACACACACACGCACGCACGCACGCACACACACTGCCATTGCTGCTGTTTTTGATGGTGTCACTGGGTCAGCAATGCCTTGTGGGGGTTTTTCAGTCAACACCCCTGTCATTTCAGAGTTAAAATTTGACCTTATAACTTGTATTATTCAATAGCATAAAAGGAATACTGCATTGTGTTGCTTTTTAAAAGTCTTATACCAAAGAACCAAATTCAACCACTGCATTGTCTGAATAAAAAGTGGTGGATCAGGATGGCTATATAAGGGGTGTCGGGAGGCCATCTTAAAACAAAATAAGTGCCTATTTTATTCCTATGATATACACATTGTCTTATTTTCCTGTATTATTATCTTTTCAATGGTTTTCTATTTCCATATTTAGTTTTTTGTGATGGCTCACTCACTTGACCCCTGCAATATTCTCTATTTTGGGACATTTACTTTTATACAAAATTCCTATTTTGTGGGCAAAATTCCTGTTTTAACCCTATTTTCAGGCAACAAAAATTCCTATTTTCCTCTCTTTTTTTTTACCCACCGCCTCACTTGATGGCCTGGTAATGGTATAAAGATGTAAAGGCCTACTAGTAACTAAAGTAGTGTCGAAAATAGAATAAAAATGATTTTCGCCAGTTATGTCTTTCATATTAAACTGACAAGTAAATACCTATTTAATGATACTCTACCTAATTTAGCATTTGCTTGTTTGGACCGTCCACATAATTCAATATTTGTTTACAAAATAATAATAAGTGGGATATGGTGGTCATGTAATATATCAAATCAAATGTATATATTTTCAGATAATAGTTTGTTGGATCAATAATTAGATCAACCATCTGTGACCGAGTGCCTTTAACTTGAGGTCAACATAAACACCGAAATCCTTTTCTAGTTTGTTGTCTGCCATTTTATCTGGAGTTCATCTTTGTGCATGTAATAACTGAAGCCTTTATTTTAGCTGCCAAGATGCATAACTTTACATTTTTCATTATTATTATTAGTGAATTACCCACTGGTGGGTGATATGTTGCATACCATTGATGGGCCACTGGTGGGTGATATGTGGCATACCACTGGTGGGCGATTGGTGACATACCACCGGTGGGCCACTAGAGGCCCGCCGGACAAAATTCTGTGGAGCCACCGAAGGTTGCCACTGGTGGGCCAGTGGTAAAGCCACCGGTGGGGCACAAACATATGCTATCTGGGTTGGGGAGTCCGGGGACCTGGCGGTTTGTGAATCCGAGGACCTGGTGGCTTGTGAATCTGAGGACCTAGCGGCTTGTGAATCCGAGGACCTGGTGGCTTGTGAATCCGAGGACCTGGTGGCTTGGGAATCCGAGGACCTAGCGGCTTGGGAATCCGAGGACCTAGGGGCTTGGGAGTCCGGGGACCTGGCGGCTTGGGAATCCGAGGACCTGGCGGCTTGGGAGTCCGGGGACCTGGAGGCTTGGGAATCCAAGGACCTAGCGGCTTAGGAATCCAAGGACCTAGCGGCTTGGGAATCCAAGGACCTGGAGGCTTGGGAATCCTGAAATCTTCTACAAGAGAAATGTCCTCTGGCCCTAATACTGTAGGGGGGTGTCTATCTCTTTGATCCCCGTTGTAAAGGGGTGGCAGGGTTTCTGTTCCCTTTATTGGAGGTCGTGGACAATGGCGAAAGCACACATTGTCACACGAATATTCACCGCATTCATCTGTCCGTCTGCTTTGTTGGTCGACACCATAGCAACGCGTTTAGTATTGTAACAGGATGACTGGGTTCTTTTCCTGGATGATTTCTTGTAATTAATAAATAAATGACCGAACAAACACAATTTGAAAGGTAACAAAAACGATAGATATTTATTTACAAATGACAACTAAAGAAGGCTTGTTATACATGATACACAACATAGATGAATAAATAATAAAATTGTATGTTTATTTCCCAAATATTGCTAGTCACTTAAACCCCGAACTGTCTCGAAGTTAATCCGACTTTAAAAACAAAATATAACCCAAAAATAGAAAACTGGGAAGAGCCCCAAGTGTTCTGAGACACTTCTTTTAATAGATCGTGTAGGGGTGCCGACTAATGGGACCCGGCGGAGCCGACCGTCGGGACCCCAACGTTACGCATGTCAAGTAGGCCTATGACGTACACAGCTAAGTTGGAGACCGCCAATAAATATGTAATACATTGTTGGTTGATAGGCTTCCCCCAAACATCTGAGCTATAAATACCCTTTGTTATTATTATTTACAAATTGGAGGTGATTAATTTCAAGCTCCCCTATGACACTCCCCCCTTCTTAAAATTCAACGATATAAATCGTTTATATAAGTTTAGTATATGGAACTTAAGTACGTTACGTTTTAAGATTCCCAAAGTACGAGTAAATATGGGCGCCAAGTAATCTAGGTATAATATACACCCGCATATTATTTAAGTATGACAATGTTTATATTCAGGCTGGAATATATAAAGTTCATAAATGTCCAGAGGCATGTGGTGGTAAAGTCAGTCAGGAATATCCAGAGTTCCAGATTTATTATTCTAATATTAAAATATATCCAGTTAGAATTAAGACACATCCATTTGGAATTAACATCACGTTAAAGCACATCCATTTGGAATTAATATCACGTTAAAGCACATCCATTTGGAATTAACACAGATTAAAGGTGCACTGAATCCAAGAACACAAGATGGTGAACACTTTCATCAATGACGAAATAACCTGTAATAATTAATGACATACATATGCAAAAATAATTTTCTTTTATCACCGTTCAAACAACACAACACCGTGACCTTTTTCGTCAAGTGAGAGACAACTAGACGTCTCTGGAAGTTACCACCACATCCTCTGGGAATAGGCATGTAAAGTGAGCCCGTTTTCCTTGTAATTCTCTCTTTTCTCTCTCAGCTGGTGGACCCTCGCTCTCTCCTCCTGGATGACCTGCCCCAGAAGTTTTTTCAGATCTTCGACAGTATTTGGCAGCGTGTCAACAGAAAATGCTGGCACGGTGCCTGCTGAGACTGGCAGGTTTGCCTGCACTCCCAGTTGACTGACCTCCACCGGTGGTATCTGGGAGGGTGCGGCCTTGGCGGTTGGTATTCCACACCGCTGGAGCACCTCCAGGAGAGGAGAGATGGGGCGACGCTGTCCCGACAGTTGTTGATGTCGCCATTACCGTTACTGATGCTGTCTCAGTTGTCATCGTCGTTGCCGATGTGGTCGAAGGTCCATCCGCTGCAGGGGCTCCTAAACCTGGATATGAGAATGGAGCCGGGTTCACGTAGCTCTTGTTTGGCCTGGTGACTTTAGCCTTGATGACCTGGTCCAAAGCTTCGCTGAAATCCCTCCCCACGGCGAAGATGCCGTGTGGTACGGCAAATATGGCACACATATTCTCGCATGGACTTCGGCCCAGTGGACGATGTACTTCTTCTTCTTGAAGAAAAGGGCCTTGGAAGTACATCGGTCCACTGGGCAGGCGGTGCCTCCGGCGACCTATTCCGCAGGCTGTTTTACAGACGACCTATTCCGCAGGCTGTTTTACGGACGACCCATCGCCGTCCGGCTCCGGGTCTCGGAACAGCAGGTTGAGTTCTTCCTATGCAACAAGCACGTCCAGAATATCCATATCCATTCTTGTAATCCCCCCCCCCCCCCAAAAAAAAATATATATATATATATATTTTATCTAATTACTCTATTTAATTGGAGATATATCCCCTCTTTAAAACTAGGGCGAAAACCTAACGGGGGGGTGGGGGGGGGGGGGAGTGTCATAACGCGCTTAGTACGTAAGGTGAGGGAGTTTGCACATCTTCGGATACTTTCTTCATTGTAATCGGTGTCGAAGTCTCGTCCAGCTTCCTCCTTCATGTCTACATCGACTTCCTCCCCCATGTCTGGTTCTTTCGGTCCCCTATCGATCACATCTGTCTCCAACCAGTTTCGTGGGAGATCAGAACATGTACAACGCTTACGGTGATCTACATGGATTGTTCTCGGTCTACTACGTTGTTTTTCCTGTATGACGTACGTAATATCCGAAAGCCTTTTTATCCCAGTTTTTGTTTAGCATCTGGGGGATACCAATACCACACCCATTCTCCCACTTTATAGGACCTTTCCTTTAGCTTTAAATCATAATGTCGTTTTTGGCGTGGAGCCCTTTTTGATAGGTTGCCCCTAACAAATTCGTGGACCTCCTCCAAAGCATCTTGAACCCATTCCACATATTCAATGGGGCAGGGCGGGTCTGGTTCTTTAGGTTTTTTATTCCACTAAACAATCGATAGAAAGGGAGATTTCTCTACCAAGCATTAGTTTATTTGGTGAACATTTAGTGCTCGTGAGTCGAGGCCCTATATGCCATCATCACATAAGGTAGATGTTCATCCCAATCCCAAGTATGTCAATAGCCATCTTTTCCAGGGGTGACCCAACCTCTACTTGATGCAATGGTGCTTTCCCTAGCCCAGAATCAGCTTTCTTTCGGGGACAAACACTACACTCTTTACACCACTGACTAACATCTTCTGACATACCAGGCCAATAAAACCTCTGTTTATCTTATCTAGAGTTTTGTCCCTTCCTAAATGTCCAGAACAGCGTTCGTCATGCAACTGTTTCATTATTGTCTCAAATGTCAAGTTCCTCCCACATGCTCCACAATGTTTTGACATGAGCCATATCTGATTCTGATTTTAATCTAAGAATAACCCCAATACACGGATCTTCCGACTGCATGTGACTAATCTCATTTATCGTCCAACCCTCCACCCAGTTAGACTCAGGGCTCCCGCTAGATTCATCGATACGAGAATCGGCTTCCCACTCCTGAATTGTTTTTGAATGGCTAGACTTATGTTTATTCCTAGTAGCACCTACAGTCTCCCCCTATTTCCATGTACAATCAAAACAACTATGCAACTGACATTTTCCTTTTGGTGGGATCCTGGACAACCCGTCAGCGTCCCCATGTGCGCTACCTCTACGATGCTGGATTTTAAAATCATAGGTATTTAACACAGTAAGCCATCTGGCCACCATACCCTCGGGCTCCTTAAAATTTCTAATCCAATTAAGTGAAAAATGGTCTGTCCTAAGCAGGAATGGTCTCACCCAAAGATAATGTCAGAAATGCTTTGCAAATGTGACAACTGCCAATAATTCTCGATAGGTAGTGCAGTACTGGCGCTGCGACCTAGACAAAGTTTTACTAGCGTATCCTATCGCATATTCTTTTCCATCTTTCACTTGCGACAATACGGCTCCTGTCCCATATAAACTAGGATCTGTATCCAAAACAAAACTACCCTCCCTCTCAGGGTAGGCCAGGACTGGGGACCCCGTGAGTAGCTCCTTCAGCGTCTCGAAGGCTTTCTCACACCCATCTGTCCACACAAACTTGGTTTTCTTATGAGTCAAGGAAGTAGGTGAAAAGGCAAAATCAGGAATAAAGCGCCGATAATAAGAAGCTAAACTTCCGAAGCATTCTGTGGGCGCTGCCATTCCTTAACTGCGGCAACTTTACCCGGGTCACACTTTGCCCCATCAGCTGACACCACATGACCTAAATAAGACACCTCTTTTTGGAACAATGTACACTTGGACGTTTTTAGTCGTAAGTTCGCACCTCTCAATTTACTTAGGACCAACCTAAGGTTATCTAACGCCGAACTAAAGCTATTTCCATACACTTATCACATCATCTATATACACTAAACACTTCTCCCAGTGTAAACCTCTTAAAACTAGATCCATTAATCTTTCAAAAGTTGCAGGGGCATTAGACAGACCAAAGCTCATCACACGAAACTGAAACAGTCCTTTGTGTGTAGCAAAAGCTGTCTTCTTTATCTTCCTCTGCCATAGAAACTTGAAAATACCCACTAGCTAGATCTAAAGTACTAAACCATTTAGCACCAACAAGAGCATCGAGCGAATCGTCGATTCTAGGAAGAGGATAAGCATCCTTATGAGTTACATCATTTAACCGGCGATAGTCTACACAAAATCTGACGCTACCATCCTTTTTCTTAACTAAACATACAGGAGCTGACCAAGGACTAAAACTGGGTTCAGTAATACCTTCCTTTAGTATTTTGTCTATCTCTTTTTCAACAACTTCCTTTTGAGCTAAAGGTAATCGGCGAGGGGGCAATTTAATGGGTTTAGCATCTCCAGTATCTATGTAGTGTTTAACAAAATCTGTTTGACCCAATTTATCCTTAAGACCCACAAAACTATCACTAAACTCCCTGATCGATTTCTCGGCTTGCTCACCCTCCTCTTTAGTAAGATGTTTTACACTTTGTTCTAATAAATCTTTCAGATGTTAGGTAATTCCTCGATAGTTTCGAGCGAATTCCCTGTTTCTCTGATAGAATTAACTCTATTGTTATCGGTTTTTTTAACTCCACATACCATCTCTAATGTAGCAACCGGATAACCTTTTTCTAACCAAACAGACTGATCCAGAATTCAACACTGAAAACAGAATTTCATCTTGTTTCACTTGAACCAAGGACTTGGCCAGCAATAATCCCATTTTCTCTACACTACCATCCGATTCGACAGTCCCCTCCCAGCCCTATTTAGCTGGTCTATCAACTATTCCCTTGATGATCATTTCAGTTTCTGAAGGAATCGTAACATTTTCACTCAATCTAATATGTGCAATAATATTATGTACCTCATGGTTGCACCATAACTCATTATCTGGTATTTTAAGAACTCCTTTTGTAACAAACAAAACAGCAACATTTAATTCAAGAAAATCTAAACCAACTATTCCTGAGAGTCCACCAAGATCAGCTACAATTACTTCATGCTCATACACTTTCTTTCCCGGTTTAATTGAAAATAAAGCCTGACCATACACGTGTAAAGGTCCCCCCATCTCTGCAGCATATAACGTATTTGTACACGTCTGCAGTACACGTTTATTTGAGCCTAAAGAGTCGTAAACCTTTCTCGAAATTACCGTAGCAACCGAACCGGTATCTACTAGCATTTCGACACTAACCACTCCTACTCGGGCATTAGTAAACCAGCAAGTATTCCCAATAGCTGTTGATCTACTCAGTGGGCCCTCAAAAGGTTTTGAACCAACATTAACTTTAATAGATCTTAAGGCTGAACTTTGGGCCTCAAGCTCAGCCTGTTCTAGTTTCACGCATTTTGGGCATTACCCACCTCCGAAGAAACCAAACTTTCATTCCCTCTTTGGGGACAACTATACTGAAAATGCCCCTTTTTGTGGCACCTGAAACGCTCAATATTTTTCATATTTCTCCTTGACCGTTTAGAAATAAGATTTGACCTAGAGCGATAACTAAGTTCAGATAACGGAGTTTTCAGTTCTTTTATCATCTGAATATTTTGAGAAGTCACATCTTTAATTGCTAATGCCATATCCTCCATTTGTTTATTTTGTAAGTTGGTTTCGAATTTATATGGTCCGTTTGAACCTTTTGCTGTGACTACTGGACAAAGAGGCGATCTAACATCGTCAGTATCACAATCTTTGTTATATGGTTTCCTATTTATCTGAGTACCCTCAAATGCTTCAAACTCAACAGCTAACCCTATAGCCGAATCAAGAGATTTTGGGTGTCCAAACTGAACATATCTTTTAACATCAAGAGAACCCAACCCACTAGTAAACTGATCAATAATCACGTCTTCCCTAGCAGACAAAGGTATTTCAGGAAATGCGCGACTAGTCAATCTACCAATCCCTCCTGAATTCCGCGAATCCGCGGTCGCGGAAAAATTTGTAGAATTTGCACCATCGTGCAGAATAGTTGTTCGTCCGCGGAAAATCACTTTTCGTGCAGAACACGTGCAGAATTAATAATTTTAGGCCGTGGAATTTGTCTTAAACAATACCGGCCTCGGTGGCGTCGTGGCAGGCCATCGGTCTACAGGCTGGTAGGTACTGGGTTCGGATCCCAGTCGAGGCATGGAATTTTTAATCCATATACCGACTCCAAACCCTGAGTGAGTGCTCCGCAAGGCTTAATGGGTAGGTGTAAACCACTTGCACCGACCAGTGATCCATAACTGGTTCAACAAAGGCCATGATTTGTGCTATCCTGCCTGTGGGAAGCGCAAATAAAAGATCCCTTGCTGCTAATCGGAAGAGTAGCCCATGTAGTGGCGACAGCGGGTTTCCTCTCAAAATCTGTGTGGTCCTTAACCATATGTCTGACGCCATATAACCGTAAATAAAATGTGTTGAGTGCGTCGTTAAATAAAACATTTCTTTCTTTCTTTGTCTTAAACACCGCAGAATGTTCGATGTTTCTGAATTGTAACATTAAACATGGAATTTTAATAGTGTTTACATTCCATGCAGTAATAAATAGAAACATAAATCATTTGTTTATTTTCTTTTAAGTTATTACAGGCTGGACTGGTAACCGCCTCATAGTCACTAGTCTGCGTAATCTGCGTTTGGAACCAGCCTTTAAGTTTAGTTTCTGTCATTGAATTGGAAATTCTCGCAAGATAGATCATAGAGCGCAATGGATTGTGGCGAGATGTTCCGATCGTTACTCGATGCGTAGGCAATCGGAACAACTCGTCACATTCCGCTACGCTAGATGTAGGCTCGGACACAAGTTGTAGGAATACACCAAATTTTCATGTATTTGGTGACGCGGTTAGGGCGAAGTTCGTAACATAATGTAGTTCGATCAAAGATTTAACCGTGGTTCATGAGTAAAGATAAAGATATGACGACTAAAAAAATTGTTTCGTGATGGATTTGTATTTTCAATCTGTTTTAGAAACTTCTGAAAAAGGTTACTTCAACATATTTAATTATAGTTAAAATTGAAGAAATTGTAATAAATTTATAAATTTGACACGCATTTTACTCCGTAGCTGGACCATTATTATATAAAACGATCGGTAAGAAATGTCCAAAATAACAACAGGAATATTTATTTGTTTATAAAATTATCTTTCTTTTGATATATGTGATCATTAAAAACTAGTTTTCTTCGTGATGAAGCTTTGGCATGTGGGCGATCTGTATGTACTTTTAACTTCTCAACAGACTCAATAAGTTTGTCAACAACAGTTTTCCTTCGTTTCGGCGTCGGACCAGTGCTGGGTGGCGTCCCTGTGCTTATATGATTACCTGCATTCTGTAGATTTTCAAAAACCTGTGTTTTAAAATTTTGGAATTTAATAATTTTATTCACACATCTGTCGCATATTCTGTAACTGTCAGTAGGTTTAAAGCGTAATGTGTCTGTTATCTTTTGTATTATATCATTCTCGCGTATTCTCTTTGATGCATTTGTTGTTGTATGTAGTTGTCTATTCACTGAAGCACAGAATGAGCAATTATATATCAGCACTACCATTATATTTAATATAAAATAATTATATTAACATATAAGTATCGATTGTTGGAATCGTGATGTTAAGCAACAATATTTAAGTATTTATTAATCACAAATCACATTTAACAAAGAATCCGTAAGTGTAAAAACAGGAGGGTTTTTTTCCATATCGTTTCCATTTCAAGTTTTAATTATTCAATCTTCCGGAAGCACCCGTCTGCTTAAAACATAAATCGTCTGCTTTTTCGCGATTTTAAAATAAATCTGTAACATTTTGAACATCTAGTTTTATTAAGTGTTATTTTTCAGTTTTATATGTTGCAGAATTCATCAAATGTTACCGCAGAATATGTCAAATTTTACCGCGGAATTTTAAAATGTTTGCCGCGGAATTCAGGGGGGTGGGGGTGATCTACGAAGGGCATAACCGTACTCGGCCGCACCCTCCCCTTTTGAACGTTTTCGGTTCCTGAATTGACAACGGTGGGCGGCTTCACACTCCACCGGACTAAATCTACTCCCTAGGGAAAACTTTAAAATGACCAATTACTCCAACTGTGTTGCGATATGATTTTTTTTTAAAGTATGCCGTTTGTGACCATGGGCTTTAGCAGATTATGTTGAAATAGTTGTGCCAGCTTGATTTGTTGGCATTTAACCCTTTGCTGCATTGTACAGCATCGATAAAAAAATATTCTAGATTCACATATATTTTCCAAATGTGCCCAGTACTTAATCATAGTTTTATGAATGTCCACGATTAACGGGTACCTACCAAGTTCGCTTTTGCAAGCAATAGTTATTGATTTTTTCCCCACCTGGAGTGTGAATTTGCAAGATTTATTATGAAGTTTTTGGAAGGGTTCCTTTTCCATTGTATCGAAGAATTTGGTATAATCATGTTTCTTTCTCATTCCAATGAAACCAGCTCCCCATATTTCACAGTTGTATAAAACAACTGGTTTTACGAGGGTATCGAATAATTTGTTATAGATTATTGGAAGTGGTGAGCTACCCAGAAAACTGCTATTGATTTTATAGAGAGCTTAATTTTAAAGCTTTGTTGAATAAGTTTGTTTTAGTACTAGTAAACTGTCGTCGGAAGTTTATTGTGCATCCCAGATACGTATATTCTTGTGTTTCATTTAGTTCGTTATCCCCACAATATAATTTTGTTATCGAAGTGTTGTACAAGAGGAAAACACGAACAACTCGGCAGGGGTTTAGGGTTTATTCTCGATCATCCAAGATACGTATATTCTTGTGTTTCATTTAGTTCGTTATCCCCACAATATAATTTTGTTATCGAAGTGTTGTACAAGAGGAAAACACGAACAACTCGGCAGGGGTTTAGGGTTATTCTCGATCATCCAAGATACGTATATTCTTGTGTTTCATTTAGTTCGTTATCCCCACAATATAATTTTGTTATCGAAGTGTTGTACAAGAGGAAAACACGAACAACTCGGCAGGGGTTTAGGGTTTATTCTCGATCATCCAAGATACGTATATTCTTGTGTTTCATTTAGTTCGTTATCCCCACAATATAATTTTGTTATCGAAGTGTTGTACAAGAGGAAAACACGAACAACTCGGCAGGGGTTTAGGGTTTATTCTCGATCATCCAAGATACGTATATTCTTGTGTTTCATTTAGTTCGTTATCCCCACAATATAATTTTGTTATCGAAGTGTTGTACAAGAGGAAAACACGAACAACTCGGCAGGGGTTTAGGGTTTATTCTCGATCATCCAAGATACGTATATTCTTGTGTTTCATTTAGTTCGTTATCCCCACAATATAATTTTGTTATCGAAGTGTTGTACAAGAGGAAAACACGAACAACTCGGCAGGGGTTTAGGGTTTATTCTCGATCATCCAAGATACGTATATTCTTGTGTTTCATTTAGTTCGTTATCCCCACAATATAATTTTGTTATCGAAGTGTTGTACAAGAGGAAAACACGAACAACTCGGCAGGGGTTTAGGGTTTATTCTCGATCATCCAAGATACGTATATTCTTGTGTTTCATTTAGTTCGTTATCCCCACAATATAATTTTGTTATCGAAGTGTTGTACAAGAGGAAAACACGAACAACTCGGCAGGGGTTTAGGGTTTATTCTCGATCATCCAAGATACGTATATTCTTGTGTTTCATTTAGTTCGTTATCCCCACAATAGAATTTTGTTATCGAAGTGTTGTACAAGAGGAAAACACGAACAACTCGGCAGGGGTTTAGGGTTTATTCTCGATCATCCAAGATACGTATATTCTTGTGTTTCATTTAGTTCGTTATCCCCACAATATAATTTTGTTATCGAAGTGTTGTACAAGAGGAAAACACGAACAACTCGGCAGGGGTTTAGGGTTTATTCTCGATCATCTATCGGGTGGGATAATATGAAAATCCCTTGTTCTAGATATCGCTATAACAGACTTACACACACACGCAAAGACCTTGAAATAAATGTTAAAATCACAAACACACACACACACACACACATATATATATATATATATATATATATATATATATATATATATATTTCAGTTATAATAAGTCTTAAAATTAATTACACACTTAACATTCAGAATTAACCGATATACTAGCTTGTGTAAACACACTGACCATTTGAGCATAAATACAGAATATCTTATCCTATTACATATTCACATTCAATATATCATTGAATTTAAGGAATCGTGAAATAACTTAAAAATCACTGATTACATACATAACACTATTAAACAGGCCTACATTGAATGTCCTATTCTCAAGAAGCACTATAAAAATTACATAACATATTTCATAAATACAAACCATGGCCTGTCTACAAATAGTTTACCTACCGACTGTGGGTCGGGTCTTTACAGAAGCATAATGCTGGTTGTCACCTACATGATTGTGGCACCTAATAATAAAATAAAGTCGATTAAGTACACATAAATCCATACGTGTACACATACTAATTAAACAAATATATCATAACTTAGTTATTATGTTACTTTATTAAATAGGCCTACTTTAAATTAGATATTATAATCATTTATGATAGAAAATATTCTATTAGCTATTCTATAAATATAACGTAACCATTTAATAAAAAGCTAATCAAGCTAAGTCACAATGTTATATTTAAACGCGCTCTCTCACAGATGGTTGACCTAATTATTGACCCAACAAAGTATTATATGACAATATATACATTTGATTTGTACCTAAAAGTACTTTATTGAACCGTCTACATAACCACCATATCACACTTATTATTGATATTTTTTTTTTTTTTAAATTAAATTATGGGTACAGTCCATAATTCTGAGAAAAATAACGGCTATTTGGAGAGCAGAGGTGTGACGTATTATTTTGAGTCACGTGACGGGCATTCCCCGAATAACCGCAGTGCCAAAACGATTTACCAAGCTCGTGTAACGAGAACGCTTGACCGTTCTCTGCGACGTTGGGTAAATAGAAAAAAACAATGAAAATAAGTTATTAAAAAATAATAAAAACGTACTGAATGATAATAAGCTTATACATTAATTTATTTTAGTAACAGAAGCATGTTAAACGTCGACAATCCTGACTAGTTAGGCCTTTGCATCTATAGGTAAATTTATCGTTAGTCGTACGTGAAAAACTGAACATCTGGATCACAAACACCGTCATTTTCCACCTTGTCAAATTCATTATTATACAAAATATGCCGTAACAGCTGACTTGGGATAGGAATACTCTGAACAAGGCGGTGTTTATATACGATGTGACTATATATACGAAGGCCGTGTCTATAGCTTCCACTAACGAGGGCTGGCTATATTCACAGCAAAAATGTATATAGGCAGTAAATAAGTACATGTATTTGATAGATCCATATTACATCTGGTACAGGAGGAATACATACTAAGTACTGTACTAACAGTGCATTTTCTGAACAGGGGAGGGGGTGGGGAAGTATATGAATTTAGCGGACCCTTTTGTGTACGTTTTCCATAGATACATGAATAGCGTCATATTGTCCCTACAGTACTAACAAAAAATTAATTATAATAAATAAATAATGATGATGATGAATAAATAAATAAATAAATAAAAATAACAATTACAAATTATCAGCGGCTGAGGTAGATTGACTGAAAGAGAAATTAACTACGGACAGTATACAAACTAACAACAGAGCTTGAACTTAATAATTTTTCACTGCTTGCAATTTTGAGGCTGCTTACGTAAAAAAAATATTTAAAAGTTAATTTTACCGTAAATAAATATGACTGAAAGGTTATTTTGCTGTATTTAGTCACATTTAAAATGCTCAAAATTGCAAGGGGCAATAAAACTCAAAATACATTTTTTTTTATAGGCTACTAGTAAAGCTGAAACCACTCCCGGGTCCACCTCTAAATTTAGGTAATGTTTTTGTAACAACCGCCCCCACCCACCCCACCCACCGTGACGTGATTTTATCAACATTATAATACATGTAATAATAATAATAATAATAATAATAATACACAATTATTATTCCTATTACTACTACTACTACTACTACTACTACTACTACTACTACTACTACTACTATTATTATTAGCCTACTACTACCTTTTTGGGGTGGAGGGGTGGTGTTTTATTTGGAGGAGTTTTGGCTATAAAAATGCAAGATTAACGTGCGTGCACACACGCACAAACGGCAGCCTGAACTTGTCCATGCACGTACAACTGGATTCAACTGGGTTAAGTAATAATTAGCCAACCTTTGGACGATGAAACATGCAACAGTACACTGGGTTTTTTTACGCTATACATTAAAACCGAAATACCACTTTGCGAACCAGTCAAAATAATTTGCACACGCGCCTAATAATAATAATAATAATAATAATAATAAATGGTGAGTTCATGTTCCGATCGTTTATTATTTTATTTCAGCGTATTCGCGGTTATTTTCGTCTTGAAATAATATTTTTTTTTATTATTTGCCATGTATATAGCTGGCCCTCATTTGCCAAGTCTCTATACACGGCGATCGTTTATATAAAATCCAAAAATACATTATACGGTTGTCGTATATATAGCCTCATCACTATGAGTCTGTTTTTCCGTATTTTTCATGTCTCATCACAAGAAGAGTTCAAAATTTTAAAAAAGAAGCGTATCATAGAATTCCCTCGATCGTAGTTCAATTAAAATATTTTGGTACATACAATAACTAGGTTTGGTATTCCAAATGAATGTAAGTTTCATTTATAATGCATATTTAGAGAAACAAGGCCCACTAAATCCGTGATTGAGCTCCTTTAACATAACTACAATACTATTACTATATTATTAATCACTAAATCTCCTAATATCATTTCTTGATTAAAATAAGTAATTAAAACAGGTAGTTAAGGTGTAAATCATGTACAATATATACTGACCTTTAAAATTATCTGTGAATGTTAGTTGTGCAGTTGCTGTGAATAAAAGCTTGTCTTCTCATAAAAGTGGTCTGTTCTCCTTGAATGTCTGGCTTGATACCCTCGGCTGATACGATATGACCTACATATTTGACCTCACTCTGAAAAAACTTACATTTCTTTGGTGAAAGCTTAAGACCAATATCTCTAAGCTTCTTGAAGACAAGTTCCAGTCGTTCCAGATGTTGTTCATAACTGTCAGAAAATATAATGAGGTCATCTATGTAGATCATACAAATCTTCAAGTGGAGCTCACCGAGACAATCTTCCATAAGACATTGATATGTCACTGGTGAGTTGTTGAGACAAAAATCCATCCGGTTGTACTCGTAAAAACCCAGAGGTCCAACTGTAAAAGCTGTCCTAGGTTTGTGTTCCTCTACAATCTCCACTTGATGGTATCTCCTCTTCATGTCTAACACACTGAAGATCTTGTTTCCAGCCAAACAGTCCAAAATCTCTTCAATGCGAGCAAAATTCATTCAGTGTTTAAGCAATTTTGAAGACCGTCTGCCAACTGACAGAAGCAAAAGGTCGTCAGCCCATAGCAATTGAGAAAGACTAGTTATGTAAGTGAATGGGGTCACATGTTGGTGAAAATGAGAGGTCATTAAGAATTTTTTTTAAAAGGGATGGGCTGAGGCTATATCCTTGTCTAACTCCTTTGTTAGAAGGGAATGTGGATGATAATCCGTTATTACATTTTATTGCAGATTCATATGGACTGTATATGTTCTTAATCATGTTATAGAATCTACCACCAAACCCCTGTCGGTGTAGTTTGAGTAAAGGACTATCTCTCCACACATTATCAAAGGCTTTGCTAAAGTCAATAAAGCATAGGTGAAGTTTTTTGTTATATATGTGAAGGTATTTATTGACAATAGTTTTCGATATAAAGAGATTATCCGATGTCCTGTCTTTTCTAAAGCCTGACTGATTGTCTTTGATTATGTAGTTTTTCTCACTATATGACATTAAGCGGTTATTCAGGATGGATAAAAACAGTTTCCCAAGACAGCTGGTAATTGTTATTCCTCTACAGTTATTTGGATCGGATTTTGTGCCTTTCTTATGCAAGGGTATGATATAACCACTAGACCATTATTTTGGATATAATTCCGACATATAGTTTGTCAAATAGTTTAGCGAGTAGAGGAAGAATTATGTCTTTACCATATTTTAGCATTTCATTGGTAATTATTGTTTTTGAGTGAGTTAAGGGCATTCTAGATTATTTTTTTTGGTTGTGTTGCTACTATTTAGGAATGTATTATGTATAATATCCTGTTCGTGTTGTTTCAATTCTGAAATTAGCTCTTGGGCATGCGCATCTGTTTTTTCCACAGAGTCGAAAGATATTTCTTTAAAATAGTTGAAAAGCTGTTCTTCCAATTTAGGGCTGATAGTTATGTCATCTCTATGTCTGTCTAATAGATCGTTTATTAGTTGCCAACACTGTTTAGGGTTGTTATTATGGACTTCTTCTAGTTTATTATATACTCACGGCCAAAAGAAACTTTACAAGTATTATATTTGAATTTGTGGGGAAACGGCAAATAATAAGAATAACATTACTTGTGATATTATTTAATAGTTCAACACCAAATGTAAATCATCAACAAAACCAAGGTGACTGCAGGTAACAATTACGTCATAATATGAAAGTTACACGTGGGGTCAAAAACCTAATTTAGACTGAAATGTCACCGAATGAAGTCGAGCAAAATGAGGTATTTCAGACTCGATAATGTCTCTAATAACGTGTGTGACCCCCGTGAGCTCGGATACATGCATGCACACGTTTTCGCATAGATGTAGTCAGCCTTCTGATTACGTCATTCGGGATGCGTTGCCATTCCTCAACTAGGGATTGTTGCAGTTATTGTCTGTTGAGTGGAGGCTGTTGTCTCTGTCGAATCTGGCGATCAAGGTAGTCCAAAGATGTTCTATAGGTGACATGTCTGGAGAGCGTGCAGGCCATGGCAAGACGTTAACGTTGTTCTGATAGAGGAAGTAGTGGTTTTCTATCAAATGCATACCATACCAGTATCCTGGCTCATTTTAATACCATTATTGCACGGGTGAATTTCGTAGGTCCTGGAAAACGTGATTTCGATATTGTTTTTGCTCGGCATGAAAAGCATGCAACGTTATGTTTTAAATATACTGTAGAAAGTTGGTTACGTTTGGGTGATTATTTATGCAATTGGTTACGTCAGGATATATGGATGTTTTCAGAGACTAAATTTTGTTTTCATTTGTAAAGTTTCTTTTGGCCGTGAGTATATAAAGACTGTTTGAGTTTCTTATCAGATTGTTTCCTTAGTTAGTATAGTTTTTGGTAGAAATTAGTTTGTTCCTGGTTTGTTGGTTGTAAGTGTTCTCTGGTAGTGATTTGGACAAGGCCTTGAAATTCTTTGTTAGGATATTAATATTGTGTTGTACTGGAGTCTGCTTTTTGTCCTTTTCCTTAAGTTTTTTCTCCTTATATGTGCTGTGACTTGTGAAGCAGCACTATGCAATATGTCGGTAAACGATGCAACCGCTTCAGATATTCCTTTATCTGTGTGGAGTCGATATCGCTGCACATGTAGTTTTGTATGTTTTGTAGTGACTATGGGGATAGTAGTTTATTAATATATTCTTTGCAGTTGTTTTGGGTGATTTTGTATTTTAGTGGCAACGGGTTACGGTTGCTACAAGTTATTTTTAGTTCATATTGGCACCGGACCAGTAAGGCAATGTATGGAATAGTGAGTGAGATAGTTAACATTTAGACTTAAAATTGTATTCATGAAGTTTTCAGGGCATAGTTGGCCTATAGTGCCAACAGTGCTAGCTCCTTGGTGAGTGAAACAAGTTAATTTGCCTTAGTAGTCACCTGGAAATCTTCCGTTTATTATTCTAATACCTGCTGAGATATGCACAATTCACTGAGTAGTTTACCATGGTTGTTGTGTATAGTATCCTGGGAATGTCTTATGTGAGACACTGAGTCTGCACTGTAATTGGTAGGTATCGTGGTAAAATGTTACTTGAATAATCTTCAATGTGATCTGGTAACGGTTTGTTGTGAGGACCTGTTCTCGAGTTAAAGTCGCCCATTAATAGTATGAAGCCTAAAGCACTAAATTTAGCAATTTCTTGTTCCAAGAAGAGGAACTGGTCCTAATGGTCGGGAGATTCAGACGGGGGTATGTACAGTGAACATATGAATAGCAGGCCCGTACGCAGAAATTTATATCGGGGGTGGGGTGCGTAATCGACGGCCCAAAGGGCCGCAGTTGCTAGGAGGGTCCGAGGGCATGCACCCCGAAATGTTTTTAAATCTTCAATGCAGAAGATGCATTTTCCTGCATTCTAGGAAGTAAACTTGAATGGTTTCTTTGCCTCATAATATTTTTTTCACATCCACGGACGGACCTCGGCAGACTATGGTGGGTGCGTACACACCCCTCGCACCCTCCCCCCCCCCCCGCACCCCCTGCGTACGGGCCTGAATAGGTCTTTATCCCAACCAAAGAGTTCTTTAGGTAATCGTACTCAAAGTGTGTAATCATTACTAGTTAAAGTTTCTTGTATAAGACCACTCAATGTATTTTTGTATAAAATAATTAGTCCTCGAGACCCCCTACCTCCAACATTTTTGTTGTTTTTAATACTATGTTTTATAAAGGAATCATATCCTTCAAGTGATGAACAAACATTATCAATATTATGGACACTAGAATGAGTTTCTTGGAGTGCTATAACGTCAAATTTCCTAAAATAACTCGGACGAACTAGTAATAAGTTTCTTGGAGTGCTATAAAGTCAAATTTCCTAAAATAACTCGGACGAACTAGTAATAAGCTTCTTGGAGTGCTATAAAGTCAAATTTCCTAAAATAACTCGGACGAACTAGTAATAAGCTTCTTGGAGTGCTATAACGTCAAATTTCCTAAAATAACTCGGACGAACTAGTAATAAGTTTCTTGGAGTGCTATAACGTCAAATTTCCTAAAATAACTCGGGCGAACTAGTAATAAGTTTCTTGGAGTGCTATAAATTCAAATTTCCTAAAATAACTCGGGCGAACTAGTAATAAGTTTCTTGGAGTGCTATAAAGTCAAATTTTCTAAAATAACTCGGGCGAACTAGTAGTAAGAGCGAAATGAGCCATAATTTTAGTCAAGTTATATTTTAAAAATTATACAAAGTCAACATTTTGACCATTGGGGATTTGATATATAAACAATCTAATTAAAATTAGATCCACTATTACATGTGGATCTAACACCAGCCAGTTGGAGCTCATGTCCACCAATCAAAACCTTACTTGCAGAATCCTGCCAGTGATTTAAAATTAACAACACTGCGTAGTCCCCAATGTCCAGGTAACATTTCGTCTGTAAATAATAATTTAAATATTAACCAATCACACTTCGCCTTTTATAACGTTATTTGGGAGCATACAAATTCTAAAAATATTGGGCGAGTATATTTTAGTGGCCGCAGTACAGCGAACCATACCAATACGTACGGGGTGGGTTATCAGTCTTCAATTTTACATTAAAAATTATTTATTTATTTATTAAAAAAAAAAAAACCCAACTAAATTAGTCTTCAGTTTTACATTACAAATTATTTATTTTATAAAATAAAACATGTTTTAAGACTTTCGTAATTCACACGAAACATGTCGTATACCCTCAGGATAATTCGGAATGTTTTCAAATTATTTTTAAATCACTGGCAGGATTCTGCAAGTAAGGTTTTGATTGGTGGACATGAGCTCCAACTGGCTGGTGTTAGATCCACATGTAATTGTGGAGCTAATTTTAATTAGATTGATATATAAACGGACCAGATGAACATTAGAGTCCGCATTTTGGTTAACCCGGGTCTCTGTCAAGTTCCGGGTTTCAGTTGTAGTTTCTACTTCGATACTTCCGTTTTGTAGGAAGAGACTTTCATTTTCGTAATCGGGATCCATGTTTCCGCGGTTCATCAAAATATCTTCGAATGTTTTGTAGCTCTGAGGCCTGTATTTTTCTTTCTTGAAACATAGTTATCCAGTCCAAGGTATTTGTCGGTATAATATTTATATCTAAGACATTTTCGTATTGAGACGAACAGAAGAATTTAGTCAAAGGAAAGGAAACACGCCGAGCCTGTTTTTATTTAGGTCAAGGACGCAGGCATGTTTTGCATTTATGGGCAGTCGGGAACTATTATGCATAACCATTAATCGAGAATATCGCATTGTTTTCCAATATGCGTTGCAAAATAGTATATTTAGTTTTCTGAAGATCGCTGTTTAATATTGCAAAGCGTATCTAAAATACAAAAATGGATGCCGAAAAAAGGGATTTACAAGATAAAACCAAACTGAAAGTAGATTTGATAGACAAGCCACAAATTAACATTCACCACACACGCAAGAGCCCATTCCCGTATAAAATAGGAGGTCCAATAGTGGAAGTAAATTCCACCGCTAATGTAAATAATATGTCCATGATGTGTAAATTTAGTGATAAATGTGTTGATATCAGACCAAAAGAGACCGAACACAAACTTTCAGCAGACGATCAAGATCATGCAAGTGACACAAAAAACAATGTAACCATGGCAATTGGGAACACAAGTCCCAAACCCAACACTTCGGCTTCGCGTTTCATTTTACCTAATGCTGGCTTATTGGCAAATCCACTGACTACACTGATGACTGCATTACCAGCTGTAGTTACCACAGGGTCCACATCAACGGTAACAAATCTGCTGTCGCAGGCATCGCCATATTATTATCTGATTAAAATAAAACCACCAGTTGAAAATGTCCACCATAAAAGCGCTCCCGTGCGTAGAAAATCGTCAGAGTCTTCTGCTTGCAATTATGTCTATGCGATGCCAGTTAGTTCTGCAACAGTAAATTCTCAAAATCTGGTTGGAGTAATGCCTCATAGCTTGCTCGATTCAAAAGAAGGCATTGATAAGTCCAATGAGTCCAAAGTTGTGATGATGCAGTCACATGTTGCCTCGGCGCAGGATGGTGGTACCTCCGTCAATTTGAATAATGTTGACAGAGAAAGCAGATTACAAATGTGTGAAGACATGGAAAAAGTAACGAGAGATGAAAACAAGAGCAGTTTGTCGAATAATAGTATTTATGGTAGTAGCAAAATGTCCCAGGATTCACCTGTTGCCAGTGTGAGTAGTCGAAACATGGAAGAGTTGGATGATTCCGATATGTCGCTGGGGGCACAGTTGTTGCTGAATCTGTCTAACCAGAATGTGCACCCCCCTGTGATGAAACCAGTCTCTAACCCCCCACAAACTACTACTACTGCCACAGGAATGGAGAAACCATGTATGGGTGGCAACAGTCAATTTCCATTCAGAAATTTCATCTTCCAAGTTTCTCAGCCAATCAAAACGGAACCGCCTGACGATTGGTCGGAATCGACTGATGTTAACAATCTCGGCAGTTTTGTGTCGGTGAAACAGGAAAAACCCGACATGGGCCATGACATGACTGTTCCAGCATGCGTACCCGTTTCACAGCTCGACGTATTGCCCACAGAACCGAGGACGAGGGATACAACATCGCTGTCGAATCGTACCGCTGTGATGGACATTGGTGGACAGCTGCTGCGAGTCTCCAACAGCTCGCTACCACAGCCTGTCAGTCAGATCATTGAAGAGCACGTCTTGGCCAATCGGAATCTACCTCATGGTAAATAGAGAATAACTTGTGGGGCTAGCTCTGGGTGAGGAGAACATTTCGCCAAAATATCGGTTAAAAAATTATTACCGGTAATTAAACAAATTTCAGAATCTTGGTTCTTTTTTAACAAAATATCAATTATTGCATGAAATTATTTTGCTAAATCAAAATAAAATTCGACAATTCTTTTTAAAATTCACAATTGATGAATTTGGCAAGTGCCAGAGCTAGCCCAGACTGGTTCCTGCTGCTTCTTGGATTTCACGGAAACAATCAGTTTTGGTAGTTAAATCATGGCTAGTGATATTCAATGTTGGGCTAGTAAATAACTACTATTGCCATGCCGGATGGCTAGTGGAAAAAAAAAAGAATCAAATGTTGCAGTTAAAGTCTGTTTTATTTATATGAATATCCTGCCAGCACTCCATCCCCTCAATGCTAGTGTTTTTAAGCTCTATCTCCCTTTTTAGGTGACGTATCTGATTATTACTATTATTTAGTCAAATTGTATTGACGTAAAGTAAAGTAGGGCTAGTGAATTTTTAATTGTGGCTAGTAAATTTTAAAAACCACTGATCCCATGGCTAGTGGATTTGAGCAATTCTGGAAGCCCTGTGGAACCAACATTTTTTTTCCCATTCATGATTATTATATCGAGTTTGACTATTCAACAAAAATAATATTCATTTTATATATAATTATTTAAAAAAACACCCAGTTTACGATGGGTTCCCATGATCACAAGGCACAGAGCCGAACAAGTGTTTCCTATGAAATTTGAAATCCTATAGATGGCCTGTACTGTCTTAAGATATCAGCTTTATCCTGCAGAGGTTAGAATGGTGAATGTCTCAAGGCTTTGCCAAACTGCATGTGTCATTCGACCTGAGCAGGACAAAAATAATAACGGGTTATTTTATTTATCCTGCGAACCTACATGATAAAAGCAAAATAAATGAACCCTTTTATATTTTCACAATCACCTATGAACTTGTTGTCTAGAATAAACTAAAAATGTTCTTATTCAAATAATATATTTTATAATACTACGTTAATATCTCGTTATTATTAATTATTATTATATTATAACATCACATTGTTTGTTAATGTTGTAGGATCGAAGGTGAACATTCCTTTTCTGATCGTAACTTGGGTAAAACTAGTTCCATTTCAAAACGCTGTGTACAGTGAAACCTCTGAAAACAGGACCCTCTATAAACCAAAATTCCCACAAAACCGGACGTTTTTCGCTGCCCCTTTTTAAATATCTGTACAGAAGAGAACCTCTCTAAACCAGATACCTCTTAAAACCAGACTTTTTACTTGGACCAGAGGGTGTCTAGTTTAGAGGAGTTAGACTGTACATGTATTTGGTCAGTGACTGAAAATAAAGAAATTTATCTAGTCTATATTTTACCAATATTTAAATTTTTTTTTTTAATAAATAAATATATATATATACTGATTCCAGGACAAACTTTTTATATTTACATTTACTATTATTAGTATTACATTGGTAATTATCTGTTAGTCAGCTAGGCTCGAACTTAAGAATTTGCCACCCAAGGCAATGAAACATTTTAAAATTCCTGTGGGTGAAGGTGCCACCCACCGATGGCAATTTGGAGCTTCTGTACAGTGTACGGTAATTAAACAAACTTTGTAGCAAATAAACATGAATGAAAGGTTACTTTGTTGTATGAAGACTATTTCAAATTGTGTCATGTAGTTAAGGAGCTTGGGGTGGGACATAGCCCAGTGGTAAAGCGCTCGCTTGATGCATGGTCTGTTTAGGATCGGTGGCCCCATTGGGCTATTTTTCATCCAGCCAGTGCTCCACAACTGGTGTAACAAAGGCCATGGTATGTGCTATCCTTTCTGTGGGATGGTGCATATAAAAGATCCCTTGCTGCTAATCAAAAAGAGCAGCCTGTGAAGTGGCGAAAGCAGGTTTCTTCTCTCAATATCTGTGTGGTCCTTAATCATACGTCTGACACCATATAACCATAAATAAAATGTGTTGAGTGCGTCGTTAAATAACACATTTCCTTCCTTTGAGGAGCTTTACCAATAGCAGTAATTTTTTTACCCCGCAGCGCAAAAATACCATCGGTGACGTTCCTAACCTACAGCAATTTGTATCACAGTGAGAACAATGGCTCTTAATGCCATCGTTAACTTCAAGCCCTAATTAGTAGTAGGGGTGGAATTTAGCTCAGTCGGTTAAGTGTTCACTTGAGGTGCTTGTGTCGCAGGATCGAACCACCTCAGTGGATCCATTTAACTCGTTGATTTTTTTTTCTCGTTCCAATGAGTGCACCACAACTGGTCAAAGGCTTTGTGCCTTCCTGTTTGTGGGAAAGTGCATATAAAAAATCTCTTGCTGCATTAACAAAAGTGTAGCGGGTTTCCTCTGATGACTACATGTCAGAATTACCAAATGTTTGACATCCAATAGCCAATGATTAATAAATCAATGTGCTCTAGTGCAGGGTTTCTGCTCTGAGTGTGTGGGGGGGGGGGGGGGGGAGCAAAACAGCTAGATAATTAACATTTGCTAATTAACATATTTTCTTAGAAAATGTTATGCTAAGAGCTAAAAATTACCTTAAAAAGCCCACTGCTCTGCAGATTGATGGGTGGGATATCTCTCCCCCCCCCCCCCTTCCCCCCTCATGTCAAAATCATGTATGAAACCCAGTAGTGGTGTCATTAAACAAAACAAAACTAGTAGTAATATTTAATATGCACTCGAGGGATCGGTGCCCAAAAGGGAAAACTGAAGCCAATATTACAAAAATCTTTTCTACATCCAGAACTGGTGCTGGAGCTTTTTTTTTTTTGACCAGTGGAAAAACAAAATGCAAATTTCATCATCGAGATGGCCAGTGTTCGAGATTAACAATATCCAGATATCCCGGGGATACCAGAATTTAATTTTGGATACCAGACTTCAATAACCCAGTCTCCCACCGGGATACCATATAATGTTTTGGGATTTTTAATCCTGTGTTTTTATTTTTTGCAGAAATGATGAAAGTCATCATTTACTGGTGAAGTTAAGTAACAGTGTCGTCCAAGTTTGTTACGATGTTATTTATGAATTTCATTTAAGTGGGATACTAAATTCTCAGGTGGGATACCAGATTTTGGAATGTTAGTATCCATCTGGGATATTGCCCAAAATTTTTAATCTCGAACACTGATGGCGGAGCTATAGTCCTGTGTAGATATACCAAAGTTGAAATATATTTTCTATATTTAATTTTTGCATTTTGCTGTTTTAGTCCAACTCAAAACAGTTTCTAAGAAGAATGGTGACTTGTCTACTGTGCGAGGTGTTGGTAACCGCCGGAAACACTCATATTGTCAGACGAATTACGACGACTCGGCAGACGAGGCATGTCATGACACGGCGGAGAAGGACCCGAGTCTCTACAACATAGACTGGGAGAAGGCGAAGAAGGCTATTGAAGCGGAGAAACTAAGGGCAGCTCTTAGGGTACGATACACTGATAGCGTTCAGGCCTGTATGCACGATTATTAAATGGGGGTGTGTGCGATTTCCTTGTGATGGGACCTACAATGGCAAAAAAACAACAACAACAACGTTTATGTAACACTATCTAAATTTGATAGAAAAAATGTAGATCATTGGTAATTTGGGGCCTGGTGTTCAATGACAGAGTCACATGGTACTTCACTTACAAAATGGCCCAACAAACTGTGTCCTGCAAATATGTACAAAAGAGAGCCGGATGTAGCCCAGTGGTGAGGCACTCGTCTGATGCACGGTCGGTTTAGTATCGATTCCGGTCGGTGAGCCCATTGGACTATTTCTCCAGCCAGTGCACCACGACTGGTATATTAAAGGCTGTGGTATGTGCTATCCTGTCTGGGATGGTGCATATAAAAGATTCCTTGCTACTAATGGAAAAATGTAGCGGGTTTCCTCTCTAAAACTATATGTTGGAATTACCAAATGTTTGACATCATGTAGCTGATGATTAATAAATCAGTGTTAAAGAAAACAAACTTTAACTTTTAACTTTTGTCCTAAAATATACTTTATTCAGCCAGCTATCTTCTGTCCTAAAATATACTTTATTCAGCCAGCTGTTTTCTGTCCTAAACTATACTTTATTCAGCCAGCTATCTTCTGTCCTAAAATATACTTTATTCAGCCAGCTATCTTCTGTCCTAAAATATACTTTATTCAGCCAGCTATCTTCTGTCCTAAAATATACTTTATTCAGCCAGCAATCTTCTGGTCATATTCCACTTGTTATTGATATTTATTCACTCTGCCCATAGTCAAATTATCTCATTTGTATGCAATGTAGCTGCAACATTTTGTAATTGGCTAAAAAAAAAATTTGTTTAAATTAGTCATTTTAAAATAATATTGATGGAAATACTCCACATATCAGAAAATTGGCTGAAACAAAATTATTTCCATGCAAGCCCTGTTTGGTATATAATTGAATTTTGAGTGAGTAGCCATCAGTCAGAAAAAATAACCGTGTTATACACTAATGGGAAGAAAAGAAAGTTTTTACATGGTATTTCAACCAAATTTAGTACCCTATAGTCCATCCCATCATCCTACAAAAGTGTTAACAATTTCAGTCTGGTTTGACTTGAAAAGAAACATAAATTTTTTTCTTGAAAATTGCACAAAATTACTATTTTTATCTGCTGAGAAATAAATAGCTTATAGTAAATTTGATAATATGAAAAAGGGCATTCCCTGTGGGGCGGACTGTAAGTGTGATATTATGGTTATATGATATACAGAGATGTATGTAATGTTGTCCCAGAGTGAATGTCAGTACTGCAACACTTAACGACAGTAACACACGTTTCCTTCCTGGTTATGGCTGTGTTACTGGTTACTATGTGTTCCATTAGTTCATTTCATAAGTATGTTTATCTAGTGCAGGCAGTTTACAATGTGTGCTAAAGAGCTTAATTATGGTAATGAGTGTTAGCTAAAGGAAAAACAACAAACAGTTCATGATACAATGTATTGTTTTCATGTACAGGAATATGAGAGCTACGCGGAACATGTAAATGCGCTTTTCCGATTTCGTCTCAAAAACCTCCAAAACATGATGTTCAATATTGTTAACCACACAAGGTTCATGTGCATGTTTTCACGTTTTCAAGTTTATGGTGTGTGCCTTATATTATACGTTATAACCAGTTTAGATTTGTTAGCATTGAATGCAATATTTGGCAGTTCCAGGGGTTGCAAACAACCCTTGAGCGGCTTCTGGACCCCAGCCGCAGTAAGCTTTTTTGTTCCCTCCCCTCTCACATCTCTGCCTGTACTAGTAGACAGACGTTGTCAGGAAGGGCGAGACGTAGGCCATTGGGCTGTTTTTGTTTCAGCCAGTGCATCACGACTGGTACATCAACGGCCATGGTATGTGCTATCCTGTCTGTGTATGGTGCATATAAAATATCTCTTGCTACTAATACTTTTTTGCAGATTTCCTCTCTAAGACTATATGTCAAAATTACCAAATAGCTTGACATCCAGTAGCCAATGATAAATAAATCAATGTGTTCTAGTGGTGTTGTTAAGCAAAACAAATGTTAACGTTTGTCAAGAAAGGTAAGTAATTACTCCAATTCTCCTCCACAGTCACCTGCAAAGTTTCAGGAACGTAACCACTTGATCGCCTTGCAATAATAATAAAAAAACGTTTGAATTTCATTTGCAGTTTCATGTGATAGCGATGCTGGCCTACAACCCCTGCAGTTGCCCACGGCAATTGACAATGCTGTGGAGATTTTAATTCTCCGTGGCACTTTTTTTCACTTTGACTATATTCAGGTTTTTTTTCAATGGCATGTTGTTGTTTTTTGCCTTGGCCATTTTCTTATTTGCAGGGGTTTGGCCTAGAACCCACTCAGGAGAGTGGTCTTCAGCTTGTCTTGATTTTGATCATGGCAAAGACTGGCAGATGCCAGAATTTCTGCCAGAGGGTGGCAATTATGTGTCCTAAAATCTTGCAGATTGATATATATATATATATATATATATATATATATATATATATATATATATATATATATATATATATATATATATAATATTAAATATATATATATATATATAAAATTAAAACGATATATATATATTGTTTTAATTTTTAGATAGATGATAGTACTAATTTTTTTTTTTTAAGTTTTCAAATCACATAAAATGCAGTGTCCAATTGTAAAACGTTCAAACCCAAAACCACTTAGTATGCGCACAAGTTTATGATCGGTTTTGTTTTTGTTACATATTCTCTAATTATTTTCTGGTATAAAGCCTGAATGCATTTTCTACTATTCCGCTACTTGTGTAAACCTCTAAGAAATGATGTATTTCAAAGACTTTCATATTTTCCCATCCGTTAAAAATTACATGAACCACGAAATATATAGGCCTCTGAGGATTAAATATTTGCGCAAACTATTTATGGCCTACACAAAAACAAATTCAGGCCACCCGTTTTGTTTTTACGTCACCCATCATGATCATATAAATGATGTCATAAATTCAATTCTTGAAAAAAAAATGGGTTACACAAACTGTACTTAAGTGCGTTTTTAAAATGATGAAAAATTCATTTTTGGATATTACAAAAACTTTGGTAACGGGAACCACTTCATGTCTACAAGAATTAATATTCTAAATAATAAAATGTAAGTACTTTCTAATTTAAATGATAAAAATGGTTATAATAGTGAAAAATATGTCATGATGTTTAAAAACTAGGGTCTGTTACTTTATCTGCTCTGTTTTTTATTCACAGTTGAAGAAAGATAAAATTAAAGCCAGCTTGATAATTCTGCTGGGGTTTTTTTTATTACAATTGAGGAAAGATAAAAATAAAATATCTTGGTAATTCTGCGATCTTTTTTTAATTCACAGTTGAGGAAAGATAAAAATAAAATAGCTTGATAATTGTGCAATGTTTGTTTTTTTTATTCAGAGTTGAAGAAAGATAAAATTAATATCAGCTTGATAATTCTGCTGGGTTTTTTTTTATTATTACAGTTGAGGAAAGATAAACTTTTCCAAAGCTTGATAATTCTGCTGTTTTTTTTTTTTTATTACAGTTGAGGAAAGATAAACTTTTACAGAGCTTGATAATTCTGCTGTTTTTTATTCATAGTTGAGGAAAGATACAATTGAAATCAGTTTGATAATTCTGCTGAGTTGAGAAAAGATCAAAATAAAATCGGCTTGATAATTCAGCATAATTTTTAATTCACAGTTGAGGAAAGATAAAATTAAAATCAGCTGTATAATTCTAAATGAGTAGTACTTAGTATTTACAGCAGGCTTTCTGCACCTGATGGTACATACTAAAAACAAAACAGACGATAGGTACCCCAACTACAGGTACGTGATTACGGCTTTTAAATATTTTTAAACTGAACACTGTACTTCATGTACTTTGACAAATTTTAAACAACATTTCTCTTACTATAATCTATCTAATATTTCAAAAAAATTTATCCATTAATTTCAAAGATTTTAGGGTATGTCAGTGGCGTTGCCAGCATGAGGAAGACATGGCACTTGCCTGGAATTCCCCAGATTTATTTTATTTTCCCCATGACACTGATATTTATTTTACAGGTATGGGTTTGCCTCAGCGTTTTTTCCTCCCTGGCTACGCCCCAGTGTGTAATTTGGGGCTTTCGATCTTAATAGTTTGGGCACAGTCGGGACTTTTTGTCTTTTCTGAGTGCAGGAACTGAGGAAGGTCGTTTTACTTCAACACTGTCATTAACACCTACTAGAGAGTTGTCAACATTTACAAATGCATTTCAAGTTATTTTAATGTAATTAAACTTTACATTTCAGTGGTTTTCAGGTCACCATGTTTGTACTTATTTTGGGCACAACATTTATCACCTCAACTTTGATGCAGTCTAAGACTGTGGTAATTTTAACCCTTCGTGCCTTCCATGAGAAACCGTTTACGGATATGACAAAATGACTAATTCTGAGAATGTGTTTTGCGTGTAGAGTTCGCCGACCCAGATGAAGTCGAAGCACCTGTCTCTGCACAGCAAGAAGCCGATCCGGCCGGTTGACCGCCAGAAGATGGGGCCGTGGCTGAAGAACCTGCTGGACAACGAGACGTGTCCGGGCCTCGTCTGGGTTGACCGCTCACACAAAGTCTTCCAGGTGTCATGGCGACATCGCGCCCGCATGGGTTGGGACATGAAGCTGGATGGAGATGTCTTCGAACGTTGGGCCAGGCATACCGGTTAGTTCACTGTAGAGTAATATACGGGGGGTTAGTTCACTGTAGAGTGATACACGGGTTAGTTACATGTACCTGTAGAGTGGTATCTGGGTTAGTTCACAGTAGTATATATACGGGTTAGTTCACTGTAGAGTGATGTACGGGTTAGTTACATGTACCTGTAGAGTGGTATCTGGGTTAGTTCACAGTAGTATATACGGGTTAATTCACTGTAGAGTGATATATGGGTTAGTTACCTGTAGAGTGAAACAAACATGTTAGTGAGTTGATCTCATTGAAGAGACCTTTAACTCGGATTTAACTGAAAAGTACACAGACATATGTTTTTAGAAAAGTAATATTTCAAAGGGCGGCCACTCGCATTAATTTCATGTTGCATTTTAGTCTGCCCACCGCCACTCGCATTAATTTAGGTACGCGTTAATTTCAGGATCTATAGTATTTGTGTTAGTTAACTGTAGTGATATTTGGGTTAGTTAACTGTAGAGTGATATTTGGGTTAGTTAACTGTAGAGTGATATTTGGGTTAGTAACTGTAGAGTGATATTTGTGTTAGTTAACTGTAGTGATATTTGTGTTAGTTAACTGTAGAGTGATATTTGGGTTAGTTAACCTGTAGAGTGATATTTGGGTAACTGTAGAGTGATATTTGGGTAACTGTAGAGTGATATTTGGGCAACTGTAGAGTGATATTTGGGCAACTGTAGAGTGATATTTGGGCAACTGTAGAGTAGTGCTGCAACGATAAACCGGTATACCGCGATAATTGATCAGCTCGATACGAATCGCGGTACAGTTTTGTGTATCGCGATTTTTAAACGCTATTTTTTTTCCTTGTATCTTATTTGACTTGAAATAGGCAAACAAATTAACAAAAAAAAACCCAATCATTTTATTCATTGGTGATGACAGGAAATGTAACAATCACGTCAAGCGTAGTCGGCTAACTTGTTGGCATACGAAGTAATAGGTCGGTTATACTTGGTTCTAACATCTAAACAAAACGTTTTAAAAATCCAATGAAAATAACCAGTTAACAATACTTACAAATAAATGTTTTGTTACTTACACATTATCATTCATTGTTAATTTACGTTGGAATCCGGCTACGGCTATCATCTTCAAAGAAATAAATCAACAAAGGAGAATCGCACTTCGCTGTTTTTCACTGAACTCGGAATACTTCGGCCGATCGTTCAAAATACCTCGGCCAATAACCTCGGCTCTGGTTTGGTCGATCTGCCGAAATATTGCGACTCAATACGTACATTTCCGTGTCAAGCGAGCAGCAATGGAAAAGCCTGATAGTAAGGATTTTCGAATGTAACAATTTATAAATAGTTTGACACGTATAGACTAGTATTGCGTTTAAAACAAATATGGCCTAAAACATTTAGCCTGACAGCTGAAACTAATAAAGATCATTAAAAAGTTATGCCTTTTGTTCTCATTAAAAGAAACCATCTCATAAATATTAAATTTAAGTAATATCAACTATATTGCAATACATATTGCAATACAGTTTCTTATATCGCAATATATCGCAATACGGTTTTAACCGTATCGTTGCACCCCTACTGTAGAGTGATATTTGGGCAACTGTAGAGTGATATTTGGGTTAGTTAAGTGTAGAGTGATATTTGGGTTAGTTAACTGTAGAGTGATATTTGGGTTAGTTAACCTGTAGAGTGATATTTGGGTAACTGTAGAGTGATATTTGGGTAACTGTAGAGTGATATTTGGGTTAGTTACCTATAGAGTGATATTTGTGTTAGTTACCTGTAGAGTGATATTTGTGTTAGTTAACTGTAGAGTGATATTTGTGTTAGTTACCTGTAGAGTGATACTTGTGTTAGTTAACTGTAGAGTGATATTTGGGTAACTGTAGAGTGATATTTGTGTTAGTTAACTGTAGAGTGATACTTGTGTTAGTTAACTGTAGAGTGATATTTGGGTAACTGTAGAGTGATATTTGGGTTAGTTAACTGTAGAGTGATATTTGGGTAACTGTAGAGTGATATTTGGGTTAGTTAACTGTAGAGTGATATTTGGGTAACTGTAGAGTGATATTTGTGTTAGTTAACTGTAGAGTGATATTTGGGTAACTGTAGAGTGATATTTGGATAACTGTAGAGTGATATTTGGGTAACTGTAGAGTGATATTTGGGTAACATTTGGATAAAGTTACAATTAAGTGAAACATGAGTCTGTGACTTTGAAATGGTGAAATATCTTCTAAAAATATGACTAAAACTTGACTCCATAACTGTTACTTCTCAAACACACGTGCGTTTTAAAAAATGTGAGAAATGCATTTTGTGATATAAAAAAAAAACCCCAGGATGACCAAAAACACTGCAAATGTACAGAAATGGATAATCTAAACAATAAAATCTAAGTAAAGTATGATTTCAGTTATCAAACATAGCTCTAATAGTAAAAAATATGCCTTAGTGTTTAAAAACTAGAGTATGTCCCTTTAATGCAAAAAATGCGAGTTCTTGTTGTTCACATTAATAATATAACGCATTTATTTTATTTATTTTGTCTAAGTGTCCCACGTTATTTAATTAAAACAAAGATGAAAATTCTAATACAGTGCTCTACAAAGTGAGTAAAATACTCGCCATGGCGACTAAAAACATTCCCTGGCGTCTAAAAAATAAAAGTGCATTCGTCAGTTGGTGACTGTCCAATAATTTTACTTTAATCTGTAAACAAAACTAGATGTACACAGTGGACCAGTATCAATTTATCTTCCATAAAACATGTTTTCTATAAGTAGTTTGAAAAATAAAAGTTTGAGACAAATTAATCAGACTGAATAACGATTTTCCAGTATTCAAGAGTAAACAGGGTGATGTTAAGGGAGGTAATACTTTATGTTATCTCCCTTAACTTGAATTTCAAGCGTTTGGAAATAATTTGGCCCCAGTTCAGTTTTGGACCAAGTCGGTCCTGTTCCATTTAGAGCCAGGTTTTATTTATGTATTAAAATGAGATCAATTGTCAAGTCAATGTGTGTCTTTACTTGTCTGTTTAAAACTCAAACGTTAATTATTTTTAATGTCGACTTATATATGTGTTATGCTGTGCTCCAAATGTCTCGTGCTTATCGTGATAACGACGTCTCCAGTCGTGAATGTCGTTTCAATCAGGTTGGAAGTAATTTTCACCAGTGCAGGATGAAAACATGATTCTATTTTCATGACTCGACTTTTAAACAGCTTTACAAAACAGTATTTATGTATTTACAAGGCAGTATGTGACAAAAATAAATATTATTTAAACCAAAAGTAAGGTAGCCGATTGGTAACTACTAGTAACACGTTGAAGCCTGGTAGATATTATCACAATGCTTTTATTTAACTTTTAATGAGTACTGCAATTTAAATGCATATCTTAGCAGTGCCATTAAAATAGTAATTCACTTACTTTCGTTTAATAAAATTATTGGGTACGGAATTTGATAATGATAGTTAATAGTCGTTCACTGTTTTAGTGGAACCGGACACAAACAGTAACTTGTAATTTCTATTTAACAACTAGGAATTACCCCTTCTGGAGTTCATTCGAATGCGGTCCTAATAACAATTACGGCATTAGTAATGTGCCGTAAAATGGCAGATGAATCGATTTAATTACAAGTGTATATTAGCTGGCTACTAATTATAAATGGCTGGCGATTAAAATATTATACTTTACTGGCCAGGGAAGAGTAAATTTGAACTTGCTTTGTAGAGCACTGTAATATATTTATAACACACAACTGGAAGACAAACTAGTTGTCCAATAGTCCAGCAAGCTGCCAGCCACATGTGACGATTGCAGGGTCTTTGGCCACCCTGTCAATAGCCGACACTATCCATCGTGCATGAATGTGTTTTAGCACACTAATCCTGAGGTTGATGGTTTCTTTGTTTTTACTGTTCAAGTTTGATGCAACTTTGTTGGCATACCACTGGGTGAATTGTTCTTTCATTATGACTTTGAAATCACCATTCACAGATAAAGAAGATACAGTTGTAATAGTACATACATGTATCCTAATGTTTAGCCAGATTTAGCTAAATCTACACATTACGTAAATGATTGCTGAAAACATCTGCTTTGAGTTGATCCCACCAAAAACACTAGGGACTAAACAGGGTAATTGATGTGTACACAGACATGTTAGTGAGTTGATCTCATTGAAGAGACCTTTAACTAGGATTTAACCAAAAAGTACACAGACATGTGTTGTTAGAAAAGTAATATTTCAAAGGGTGGCCACTCGTATTAATTTCATGTTGCATTTTAGTCTGCCCACCGCCACTCGCATTAATTTAGTTACGCGTTAATTTCAGGATCTATAGTATTTGTGTTAGTTAACTGTAGAGTGATATCTGGGTTAGTTAACTGTAGAGTAATATTTGGGTTAGTTAACTGTAGAGTGATATTTGGGTTAGTTAACTGTAGAGTAATATTTGGGTTAGTTAACTGTAGAGTAATATTTGGGTTAGTTAACTGTAGAGTGATATTTGGGTTAGTTAACTATAAAATTGGAATTGGTTTACGGTTTTGTTTTACACACCCAGTGCAGGGCAAGTGCAGGGTTCGAAATGGGAAGTCAAATATGGCCTGGTGTTGTTTTTGTTTTACACACCCAGTGCAGGAACAGTGCAGGGTTCGAAATGGGAAGTCAAATATGGCCTGCTGTTGTTGTTTTTTTTACACACCCAGTGCATCTGTCTCTTGAAAATAACCTACAATTTTTTGGTAATTTTTATTTCACCTGCCATGTCTAAAAAATTGATTGCTTTTTGCAGGCCGCTATTTCTAGTTTCTGCATTGATGTTTTTTTTAATTATCTCCCATGTTAATAATACACATGTGTATTATCAATTTAAATACATATGATTGGTTGCTCCGTTGTGATGATGTGTTTGCTAATGAAAACTGTTTAGTGATTTTTGTTTGTCTACAGTTCTCTGCTTAAAAAAATATATTAATAATATAATATATTCATTTTTACAGAAATGACCCCAGAGATTGGGAGTGAATAGAAAAGTATTTTGGTACTTTTCACAATGATAAAACTAAATACCTAATTGTATTTAAAATTAATTTTTCTGTATTCAAAAGTATTTTGAGAGCAGGACGCAACCCAGTGTAAAGTGCCTGTCAGATGCACGTTCAGTGTGGGATCGATCCCCGTCGGTTGGCCCATTGGGCTAATTCTCGTTCCAGCCAGTGCACCACGACTGGTATATCAAAGGCCGCGGTGCATGTATGTGCTATCCTGTCTGGCATTGTGCATATTAAAGATCCCTTGCTACTAATGACAAAATGTAGTGTGTTTCTCTCTAGGACTATATGTAAAAATTACCAAATGTTTGACAGCTAATAGACGATGATTAATAAACGAATGTGCTCTAGTGGTGTCGTTAAACAAAACAAACTTTATTTCTGTGTTCAAAGGTATCTACTGTGACGGGGACCCGCCTGAGCCTCGACGGTGGAAGACAAACTTCCGCGCAGCTCTCCATAGCATGTCCGACGTGGAGGAACTTCCTGGAATACGGAAAGGAAGATATGCATATAGAAGATATTATTTCCGAGATTTCGATGAATCTGATGCTTCTGGTAAGTACTTTTAGGATATTAAAGGAGCTTCCATTTCATATCATGTTTATGTCCAGAGTGAAATAATTTTCAACAACACAACTAACACACTGTCCTGGACAGACAGACCAGATAGCTGAGGTGTGTGCCCAGGACAGTGTGCTTGAACCTTAATTGGATATAAGCAACAGTTACTAAATAAGTTGAAATGAAAAAAAAAAAATGCAGAGAAAAATACTGATGAGATGGACGTTGTCAATATTTTAGAAAATGAGTAACGAATACTGTTTAGTCTTTAACACTTCTAAAATAACATTTTAATTTGATATTTAGTAAATTAAAGTTTTAAAGTCGCCTCCATTGGTAGTATGTCATCATAACAATTCGCACAGAAATTTAATGTACCGTACAGTGTTCGAGATTAAAAGTTTTGGCCAGTATTCCAGTTGGATACTAACATTTCAAAATCTGGTATCCCACCTGAGAATTTAGTATTATATGGTATCCCGGTGGGATACTGGGTTCTTGAAGTCTGGTATCCAAAATTAAATTCTGGTATCCCCGGGATATCGGGATACCATTAATCTCGAACACTGGCCGTAGTTTGACTTCATACACTTTAACTAAATCTTATGAGAATGTTACGCTCAGGTATACAGGTCTTGTTACCTTATAAATAATTGGGGGGCGGACCGTAACCCAGTGGTAAAGCGCTCACTCGATGCACGGTCGGTCTAGGATCGATCCCCGTCGGTGGGCCCATTGAGCTATTTCTCGTTCCAGCCAATGCACCACGATTGGTATATCAAAGGCCGTGGTATGTACTATCCTGTCTGTGGGATGGTGCATATAAAAGATCCCTTGCTCCTACTTGAAAAGAGTAGCCCATTAAGTGGTAATAGCGGGTTTCCTCTCTCAATATCTGTGTTGTCCTTAACCATGTGTCTGATGCCATATAACCGTAAATAAAATGTGTTGAGTGTGTCATTAAATAAAATATTTCCTTCCTTATAAATAAATGACCCATTGGAAGCAAACAAATATTAACCAAGTTAATAAATGATTCTATTTCATGGGGTTTTTCGCAAAGCAGTGAGTGAAAATATAGCTTTTACACATCACTCATTGACATAAAAATCTTATTTAAAAAAAACACCATGAAATGGTCTATTATATCAGGACCTAATCTTGCCGGCGAAATGAGCATTATTTTCACCGAAAGTCAGTTCAAGTCGCCAAGTTATTAGCAGTAGTGAGAAGTCGAAGTTGCCGTAATATTCTGGACCTAATCCGATTTCAAAAACGAAATCGCACAACAGACGTCAAGACCCCGGCTTGTATAGTGTCATAGCTCACTTGGTACCTTGTCGCCGTATGTCGGACAGTGTTTTTACATTTGGCTCCAGACTGTATCCATGAGTAATCGTGAACCTGCCTATTAACAGGAAATGGTTTCTGTGCACGTGCACTGTTACGTATGATTGATTTGAGGAAATTATGTTTTGCCTTGTTCAATTTATTGTCAAAATCAACTCAACAAATGTTAATACTTCTGCCAGTTTCAGTTGTGAAGAGATTAAATACCTGTAAGCCGGGCTATTGTTTTTCAAAGTGACGCGTGTCACGCCGTGTGCTGAGAGCTGTGAGCAGTCAAGTGTTGTTAATCCTCGGCCACATTCATTTCAATAATGCCAGAAAATACTAATTAATACTTTAGCATAATAGCATTTTATCAATTATTTAATAATATCACATTGTTTAAATGTATTACCAGAAGTAGTATTTTATATCAAAATATTTTCCGATTAAACACGGAAACTGGCGAAACGTTACAAAATGTACTGATAAATGTTCACTTCGCCTATTTTTATCAAACTTCTCCCCTTTCTTCTGGGAAGGGAGAAATCACTTCTACTTTATATACATCTTTCCTAATTTTAGACAATATCTTTTGCTTTTTGTTAATATCTTTCGCTTATCTTATTGAAAACATGTAATGCCATGATATATTTGTTTCGATGGAAGTTGTCCAGAAAATGTACTTGACCATAAACTTTTTAGAAGAAATTTGAATAAAAATTATTTTTAATTAATTATTAAATCAACATTTATTTAACAAAACTGCTGTGCAAACATACCTGACAAAACGACCGTCCCAAAACCCCCACAAAAGCAATACCAACATCAACTTTAATTTTAACTGACACTCAATGACAGGACATTGTGTCATTGTTATTTAACTTCGTATTCAATCAGTTTTAGATATTTTATCGTAATTGTACTTCATATCACTTTTTTTGGTACAATTGTTTAAATTACATTTTAATTTTTTTAAATATGATTCATCATGAAACTTAAACACAGAGAAGTGACACTGGCTTCAATAATCAAAACAGAATCATTTACAAAGGGAGATAATTTAATCATGAATTGTTCAGAAACGTAAATATGATTTCTATATTTTCACTGTAGCTAAACTACAGTTAAAATAGGACTTTTCACCCAATATCACTTTTATGGTTTCTGTAGATATATATATTTCATTGCTATGTATATAATAATGGTATATTTTGTCAGGTGAACCATCAGGGAAGAAGTCCAAAAAGGAGGTAATATAACTAATTTATTATGTTATTAATATTGATGGACAGCAAAGAAAAGAAGTTAACTAAAGTTGCTAACCTTAGGTTTCAATATGTACTGTTTCTGTTTGGTATAAGATGAATGTTAAACTACTTCCAACAACAAGATCACCAGAGAGACACTGGGTTTAAATATGTACTGTTTCTGTTTGGTATAAGATGAATGTTAAAACTACTTCCAACAACAAGACCACCAGAGATACGCTGGGTTTAAATATGTACTGTTTCTGTTTGGTATAAGATGCATTTTAAACTACTTCCAACAACAAGACCACCAGAGAGACGCTGGGTTTAAATATGTACTGTTTCTGTTTGGTATAAGATGAATGTTAAACTACTTCCAACAATAAGATCACCAGAGAGACGCTGGGTTTAAATATGTACTGTTTCTGTTTGGTATAAGATGCATGTTAAACTACTTCCAACAAAAAGATCACCAGAGAGACACTGGGTTTAAATATGTACTGTTTGTTTGGTATAAGATGAATGTTAAACTACTTCCAACAAGAAGACCACCAGAGAGACGCTGGGTTTAAATATGTACTGTTTCTGTTTGGTATAAGATGAATGTTAAACTACTTCCAACAAGAAGATCACCAGAGAGACGCTGGGTTTAAATATGTACTGTTTCTGTTTGGTATAAGATGAATGTTAAAACTACTTCCAACAACAAGACCACCAGAGATACGCTGGGTTTAAATATGTACTGTTTCTGTTTGGTATAAGATGCATTTTAAACTACTTCCAACAACAAGACCACCAGAGAGACGCTGGGTTTAAATATGTACTGTTTCTGTTTGGTATAAGATGAATGTTAAACTACTTCCAACAATAAGATCACCAGAGAGACGCTGGGTTTAAATATGTACTGTTTCTGTTTGGTATAAGATGAATGTTAAACTACTTCCAACAACAAGACCACCAGAGAGACGCTGGGTTTAAATATGTACTGTTTCTGTTTGGTATAAGATGCATGTTAAACTACTTCCAACAACAAGACCACCAGAGAGACGCTGGGTTTAAATATGTACTGTTTCTGTTTGGTATAAGATGAATGTTAAACTACTTCCAACAACAAGACCACCAGAGAGACGCTGGGTTTAAATATGTACTGTTTCTGTTTGGTATAAGATGCATTTTAAACTACTTCCAACAACAAGACCACCAGAGAGACGCTGGGTTTAAATATGTACTGTTTCTGTTTGGTATAAGATGCATGTTAAACTACTTCCAACAACAAGACCACCAGAGAGACGCTGGGTTTAAATATGTACTGTTTCTGTTTGGTATAAGATGAATGTTAAACTACTTCCAACAACAAGACCACCAGAGAGATGCTGGGTTTAAATATGTACTGTTTCTGTTTGGTATAAGATGCATGTTAAACTACTTCCAACAACAAGACCACCAGAGAGACGCTGGGTTTAAATATGTACTGTTTCTGTTTGGTATAAGATGAATGTTAAACTACTTCCAACAACAAGACCACCAGAGAGACGCTGGGTTTAAATATGTACTGTTTCTGTTTGGTATAAGATGCATTTTAAACTACTTCCAACAACAAGACCACCAGAGAGACGCTGGGTTTAAATATGTACTGTTTCTGTTTGGTATAAGATGCATGTTAAACTACTTCCAACAAGAAGATCACCAGAGAGACACTGGGTTTAAATATGTACTGTTTCTGTTTGGTATAAGATGAATGTTAAACTACTTCCAACAACAAGACCACCAGAGAGACGCTGGGTTTAAATATGTACTGTTTCTGTTTGGTATAAGATGAATGTTAAACTACTTCCAACAATAAGATCACCAGAGAGACGCTGGGTTTAAATATGTACTGTTTCTGTTTGCTATAAGATGAATGTTAAACTACTTCCAACAACAAGACCACCAGAGAGACACTGGGTTTGAATATGTACTGTTTCTGTTTGGTATAAGATGAATGTTAAACTACTTCCAACAACAAGACCACCAGAGAGACGCTGGGTTTGAATATGTACTGTTTCTGTTTGGTATAAGATGCATTTTAAACTACTTCCAACAACAAGACCACCAGAGAGACGCTGGGTTTGAATATGTACTGTTTCTGTTTGGTATAAGATGAATGTTAAACTACTTCCAACAACTGGGTCACCAAAGAGATGCTGGGTTTGCAAAATGTTCTACTTTAAGCTACAAGTTGGAAGCATTGTGCATTTTAATACTAAACAAGTGCAGATCCAAGGGAGGGGACTAGGGGCACCTGAACACCACCCCTAAAAATTAAAGTACCCCCTTTTTAACAATTTGTTTACAATTTTCATTGAAGTGCCTTTTTCAAGGAGTTGCTTCATGTGACATTTTGCCCATGGTCTCGTCCCTAAAATGTTTCCTGGGTCTGCCCCTTGCTAAAACAGCTGTAATAGTTAACATGTTTTACACCGACTAATAATCAGGGTCAGTCCCTTTAATTGTTTAGTTTTAGAATTTGTTACTTTTTACAATTTCCAGATGTTTTTGCCAGATTCAAAATTGCTCACCTTAGGCAACATTGAGTCTGCCTACAGCAATTTTAAATGAGTAACTTAGCAACAAATAAACATAATGTAAACAGCAACTGACAGTTTTTATCCGGGGGGGGGGGGCATAAAAGTGTCATCCCAGGGCTCCCATGAAATTTTTAAAAAGAATTGCCATGGGTGAAAGTACATCCCACCGATGGCAATTTTGAGCCCACCTATGGCAAAAATTTTTAAAGTGACATTTGCAGCAAATAAACATGACTGAAAGGTTATTTTGATGCATGTAGACATATTTTAAAGCACAAATGTTAAATACTGGCGTATAATGTACATCAGGTGTATTCATTTTGCCATCCTTGAGGAGCTGGAGGCGTGTCGTAGCCCAGTTGTAAAGCATTCGCTTGATGCGCGGTCAGTCTAGGATCGATCCCCTTCGGTGGACCCATTTCTCTCTCCAGCCAGTGCAATACAACTGGTATATCAAAGGCTGTGGTATGTGTTATCCTGTCTGTGGAATGGTGCATATAAAAGATTTCTTGCTGCTTATCGAAAAGAGTAGGCCATGAAGTGGCGACAGTGGGTTTCCTCTCTCAATATCTGTGTAGTCCTTAACCATATGTCCGATGCCATATAATTGTAATTAAAATGTGTTGAGTGCGTCGTTAAATAAAATAAAACATTTCCTTCCTTCGTTGAAGAGCTTTACCAATGGCACAAAAGTGATCGGTGATGCTCTCTACCTACAGACATTTATATCTGTTAATTTCGATCCCTGCATCAGCTAAACCTCGGATGACAGCTTCGGCAATTGTTGTCAGTGCTGTCTTTAAATGTGGCTACTGACAGGTTGTGTGTTTAGATGCTACATACATGTATAACAGTCTGTGATTATTGAGTGTGTTGACTATTTCAGGGGCAGGGCGTGGTTCAATGGTAAAGTGGTTGTCTGATGCGTGGTTGTTCCTCGTCTATGGGCCCATTGGGCTATTTCTCATTCCAGCCAGTGCACCACAACCGGTATATCAAAGGCCATGGTATGTGCTATCCTGTCTCTGGGATGGTGCATATTAAAGATCTCTTGCTACTAATGGGAAAATGTAGCAGGCTTCCTCTGACATAACATGTTAGAAATAACCAAATGTACTTGTATGACATCCAGTAGCCGATGATGGATAAATCAATGTGCTCTAGTGGTGGTGTTATACAAAACCAACTTTAACTTTTAACTGTATTTCAGGACAAGTCGAAGCTTGCCTCACCAGTAGCAGATGCTGACCACGACGTAACTCCAGATTTTACACCGGCAGGTTCGTTGCAGCAAAACATTGAAAACAAAATCATAACAATGCGTTTATTTGTGTTTGTATGGGACGGGATATAGCCCAGAAGTAAATCGCTTGCTTGATGCACAGCTGGTCTAGGATCGATCCCCGTCGGTGGGCCCATTGAGCTATTTGTTGTTCTAGCCAGTGCACCACGACTGGTATATCAACGGTCGTGGTATGTGCTATCCTGTTTGTGGGATGATGCATATGAAAGATCCCTTGCTACTAATGCAAAATGTAGCGGGTTTCATCTCTAAGACTATATGTTAAAATTACCAAATGTTTGACATCCAATAGCCAATGATTAATAAATTAGTGTGCTCTACTGGTGTTAAAAAAATACTTTAACTTTTTATTTGTGTTTGTGGACACGTAAGAAGCCATTCAGCAATCAGGCCAAATCAAACTAATATGTGTTGTTCTGGTTACATGTGAAAACAAATTAGGATAGATCGATTTTTGTTATTTTGCCTTACATATACTCTTCAAAAAAAGTAGGGAACTCAAATAAGAATTTACAACTGCCAAAATTGTAAGGTATATTAGCTGTGGGGAAAGGTTATATGATAATAGTGAATTAATTGGGCAAACATTACAACCGGTAGTTCAGTATTACAGTAGGTTTTATGACCACCAAAGATCTTGAAGGACGATTGGGGTGAGAAATGAAATTTGAAATTTGACGGGTTTTGTTATCTGTAAATTGCAAATTCAAACAATAAAAATGACTAAAAACAAAACAATAACAACTGTATGATCAACAGAATGAAAAAGATTGATGGAAATAATGTTCCACAGTGATTAATGGACCTTCCTGGAAATTGTCAAAATCAAAAATGACACCCCACGCATGTGTACAGGGCAACTGCGTGATGCATGTGCAAACTATGGAATGTGTTTCAGTGTGTTGATAAACAGACCTGAACGTTCTTTACTAGGATGTCTGGTCAAAACGTATGTTCGGTCTAATAGTTGATATTAACATTAATATTTCAGGTTCCCCAACTTTTTTTGAAGAGTATATATGCTGGCTTTGGTAGCCTGAAGGTTGATAGATTTTAGGTTCACATCCCAGGACTGGCTCCAGCCTAAAGTTAATTTTGTAGAGACTCTTCTGATTCGGGGGGGGGGGGGGGGGGGGGGGGCAGGATATAGCCCAGTGGTACAGCACGCACTCGCTCGATGCGCGGTCTGTGTGGAATCCAAACTGGTATATCAAAGGCCGTGGTATGTACTACCTTGTCTGTGGGATGGTGCATATAAAAGATCCCTTGCTGCTAATCGAAAAGAGTAGCCCGTGAAGTGGCGACAGCGGGTTTCCTCTCTCAATATCTGTGTGGTCCTTAACCATATGTCGGACACAATTTTCAGACCGGTGCATTATAAAACATGGAACCAGTGCACCACGCTGGTATATCAAAGGCCGTGGTATGTGCTTTCCTGTCTGTGGGAAAGTGCATATAAAAGATACCTTGCTTTATTAGGAAAAATGTAGCAGGTTTCCTCTGTTGGCTACGAGTCAGAATTACCAAATGTTTGACATCCAATAGCCGATGATTAACTAATCATTGTGCTCTAGTGGTGTCATTAAACAAAACAAACGTTTATAAAACATGGAGGAAAAAAAGTTTTTAAAACGATGTTTTAATCAGTCAATGTTAATTTGAGCTAATATAAACACGAGGATGATCCAAAACACATTGGATGTACAGACAATGTTACTCTAAACTAATAGTCCGTCCCACAGGAAACGCTTTTTTTCATACTATGAAATTTACTACTAGTTACTTATTTCTTAGCCGTTTTGTTTTCTAAATTGCTCACAAAAATAGTATTTCTTAATTATTTCCAAAACACTTTTACTTTTCTTCTAATGTCAAACCAAACTGAAATTATTTACGAGGACTGGTACATTTATTTAATATGTAACTTTAGTTAAACAGTGTATAATCATCTCACAATGGCTGCTAATTATGCCAAAAAAACACATTGTTTTATTTAGGGATATTCCTGAGTTTGCTGCATTGTAAGACATTTCCAACTAATAAAATATTTCTATGATTAAACTTACATATTAAATATATTTTCTTATTTAGAATATCAGTGTCTGTATATTCAATCATGTTTCTGGTCGTCTTAATTTAATAAGTTAATATTTGTAAGAAGCCCAAACTAAATTTTGTCTTCAAATAATTTTGTACGTACGAAAAAAATCTTTTTAAAAAATTTAATTAAATTTAACCTAGTACAAATATTAGAACGATCAGAAACACGTTTAATATACAGCCACTAATATTTTATGCAGAAACATATTTGATATGTAATTACAATCGTTAAAAAGTCTGAGTCGATTGCAGCAAACTCAGGAATGTTCCTTTAAATAAATATATTATTGCCAGCTTTTGAATAAGAAGTAATATTAATCTACCCTGAATATAACTATAAATTTTTGTGTTCGTTGGTGTTTTATGATTGATGTAATTAGATTGTGTGTGGGTGGGGTAACTCTATATTATACTTAACGTTACTCGATTTAGAAATGTGTACTTGATTAATTGGTGAGGAGTTCCAAGTTAGCGGTGTTCGTTGGTGTTTTATGATTGATGTAATTAGATTGTGTGAGGGTGGGGTAACTCTATATGATACTTAACATTACTCGATTTAGAAATGTGTACTTGATTAATTGGTGAGGAGTTCAAGTGAGCTGTGTTCGTTGGTGTTTTATGATTGATGTAATTAGATTGTGGGGGGGGGGGGGGGGGTAACTCTATATGATACTTAACGTTACTCGATTTAGAAATGTGTACTTGATTAATTGGTGAGGAGTTCAAGTGAGCTGTGTTTGATGAATTCAAGTTAATATTACTAATATATTCAAGATATCAGAGTTCTATATAATGACATAGGCGTACTGGCTCCCATTTTAGTAGGGGGCAGGCTGGCTTTGACCCGAATTAAACAAAAATGCCCGAATCTGCATAACAACATTTATTCATATTAGCATTACTAGCAAACACTTATATATAGTTGCAAATGAATCACGACGCATTTTTACATGGATTACAACTAATTTAGCGGAAAACGGTCGAGCGGACATTTTTTTTTCTTCTGACTGGTGTGGCTGAACTCAGCCTTTGGGGCAAGTTCAGCTATAGCCATATGGACTCCCATTTTTGTATGGGGGCAGACTGGGTTTTGCCCGGATTAAATGAAAATGCCAGAATCGGGATAAAGAAAATGTCATATTAGTATTACTGTCAAACAGCTATATAGGGTTACAAACGAATCACAACGTATTTTTACGTGGATTGCAACTAATTTTGATGGTAAAATGATGGAAATACATGGTAAAAGGTTCACAGGTTAGCACATTTTGCCTGAATATCTGTATCATTTTTGCCCAAATTTGAGGTTTTGCTACAGCATTTGGGGCCAGTTGCTCCTGCCCCCCCCCCCCCCCCCCCCATCTCGTACACTTATGTATAATGATACCATTTTCAATTTTTAAAATGTAATCCACAGGTTACCTACATCTAAAATCACAATTTCCATTACCATCATTGTGCTCAGGTTTACAAATTTAATGAGATTTTAAAATTAATATTTGTAGCTTTTGGAAGCAGACACAAGAAAAGCACTGAGCAACCAGGTGATACAAACCCAGGTGATACAGACACCTCGTTAACAGGTAGGTTGGCACTGAGCAACCAGGTGATACAAACCCAGGTGATACAGACACCTCGTTAACAGGTAGGTTGGCGTTTGTACTGGTTACATCTGGAGCAGGACATAGCCTGATGCACGTTTGGTCTGGGATCAATCCCCTCAGTGGACCCATTGGGCTATTTCTCGTTCCAGCCAATGCACCACGACTGGTATATCAAAGGCTGTGGTATGTACTACCATGTCTGTGGGATGGTGCATATAAAAGATCCCTTGCTGTTAATTGAAAAAGAGTAGCCCATGAAGTGGTGACAGCGGGTTTCCTCTTGCAATATCTGTGTGGTCCTTTACCATATGTCTGACGCCATATAAATAAAATGTGTTGAGTGTGTCGTTAAATAAAACATTTCTTTCTTTCTTTTATTTCTAGTTCCAGCCAGTGCATCATGGTATATCAAAGGCTGTGGTATGTGCTACCATGTCTGTGGGGTAGTGCATATAAAAGATTCCTTGCTACTAATGGAAAATTGTAGCAGGTTTTCTCTCTAGGACTATACTTCTAAATTACCAAATGTTTGACATTCAACAGCCAATAATTAATGTGCACTAGTGGTGGTGTTAAACAAAACAAACTTTTAACTTTATTTTTTATAGGTGCTGACAGCATGAAGGATGAAAGTAGTGATGTGGAATCAACAAGCTCTGTCGAATTGGCTCCCGATATTCTCGACCGCTCACAGAATCCCAAGCTGCCCTCTTTCTGCGAAAGCAATATGTACATTCCCTCCGCGGTGACGGTCCGATCGTTCAACATACCATCGCAGGAGATCCTCGGTAACGCCCACACAGTGGCACCCAGTACGACACCCGCCGAGCCCCACTCCACCCCCACCAGCTCTGTCCTGTCGGCCATTTCACACCCTTCTGTCGCATCCACCCCGTCATCGGCATCCCCCCGATCGGCGGCATCCCACACTTCTGTTGTGTCCAACTCTTCCATTGTACCCACCACTTCCTTCCTGTTGGCTCCCGTTTTGCCAGTGTCTTCAGGCGGGTCCACTTGTGCTGGAGATGTCAACCCGACCCCGATCCGAATCATTCACACGTCGGTGGCGCCGATACAGATACCCATCTCCATGGGTCTCGTCCCTTCTTCCATGGTCACCATTCCGACGTCACTTGGTCATATCCCATCTGTAGTTCCCAGCCTGTCTGCCGCCAGATCAGAACAGTCTGTCGCCAGATCAAGACCGTCTGTCGTCAGGTCAGAACTGTCTGTCGTCAGGTCAGAACCGTCTGCCGCCAAGCCAAATTCAGCATCAGCATCAGCATCAGCATCATCTTCATCGTCACCATCCGTTGCATCGTCTTCGAAGGACACAGAAAGTAAACACCGGAAGACTGTCCGGTTGGTCGCGGGGAAGCGGAAGCGGAAGAAGTCTGAAGACGCGGGACCGGAGGAGGTCAAACCTTTCTGCACGTTCTGTGAGAAACTAGTGCGTAACCTCAGCACGCACCTCGACCGCAAGCACAGGAAGGAGACGGCCGTGGCGGAGGCTCTCAGCTTCCTGTCCTACCTCCGCAGCAAGAGCACTGCCACCAAACACGTCGGCAAGATCTCCGACGAATGCCACTCCAAACAAGCAGAGTAGTTCAATCAGCAGGGCTTCTAGATTATGGTTGCCCCACTCCCATGGCAAGTGATATTCGATGTTGGGCTAGTAAATAACTTCTATTGCCTTGCCCGACAGGACTTCTAGATTATGGTAGCCCCACTCCCATGGCTAGTGATATTCAATGTTGGGCTAGTAAATAACTACTATTGCCATGCCTGATAGCTAGTGAAAAAACCCAGTTGTCAAATGCTGCATTTTAGTCTATCGTGTAAATTTGTATATCCTGCCCCCCACACCCACACCCCAAGTGTTTTTAAGCTCTCTCTCTCTCTTAGGGTGACATTATTATCTGATTATTACTGTTAGTAAAATTGTATTAGCTTAAAGTAAAGTAGGGCTAGTGAATGTTTTAACTGTGGCCAGTAAATTAAAAAAATCACTGATCCCATGGCTAGTGGATTTTGTTAAAATCTAGAAGCCCTGGATTCAGTGTAAATATTAATCATGTTCGTTGGTGTGGTGTGCTTCTCAGCCTATTGTTTTGTGCTGGGGTGTTGTTAATCATCTATTCTATTCTGTTTTCAGTCTGTTGTATTTTATTAAAGGACACATTAACTCTCTGCTAAAAGTCTCCAATCTTGGTTTCAGCACGTGAAAGTAGACACTAAGTTTGGTTATTCTGTAAACTTGTAAGAGAATTGGATAAAGATACACTAGAGTGAACTAAGAGTCTGTGATGTTGAAGCAGGGAAATATACTTAAAACATACACTTAAAACATACACTTAAAACATACACTTGTGCTTGTCTCCATAATTAGCCCAGTGGTAAAGCGCTCGCTTGATGCATGGTCGGTTTGTGATCAATCCCCGTCAGTGGGCACATTGGGCTATTTCTCGCTCCAGCCAGTGCACCACGACTGGTATATCAAAGGCCGTGGTATGTGCTATTATGTCTATGGGATGGTGCATATAAAAGATCCCTTGCTGCTAATCGAAAAGAGTAGCCCATGAAGTGGCAACAGCGGGTTTCCTCCCTTAATATCTGTGTGGTCCTTAACATTATGTCCGATGCCATATAACCGTAAATAAAATGTGTTGAGTGCGTTGTTAAATAAAACACTTCCTTCCTTTGTCTCCATAACTGTTACTTCTCAGAGGTATGTGTGTTTTTAAAAATATTTTTTTTAAATGTATTTTGTGGTATTAGAAACACTAGGATGACCAGAAACACTTTGAATGGACTTGAATGGATAATTTAACAATAAGGGGCCGTCCATAGTTTTCAACATTTTCACAAGTGTACAAAGAGTATGCTTTTGACAACCCCCTCCCCCCTCTAAAAGTGTACATCCCCAAAATGAAAAATGTTGATCAACATTTTTCACTTTCAAAATAAGTGTACGCTGGCCCGTAACCCCCTCCCCCCAGCGTACAGTTTGTACGCTCATGAAAATGTTGATAATTATGGACGGCCCCTAAAATAAAAAAATGTCTGATTTCAATTGCCACAAATGGCTCTAACAGTGAAACATATACTGTAGTATTTAAAGACTAGATTTATCACTTTAATGTTGGTGGAAAATGTTGCCAAATTTTGTATCTTCCTAAGTCATAGGTAGCAGAAGTTGGGGGTGGGGTGGGGTGGGGTGGGGTGCGGGGGGCAATGATACACTGGCTCCCCCAACTTTGAAGATCATGCATTGTGGATTTTCATTCCCCCCACCTCTATGGTTAAAACATTTGATTTTGCAAGTGAGGGGTATATATTTATTTTAATTGACTCTTGTACCCCCCCACCCCACCCCATCAGTTGAAACATGAATTAATAACTGGTATATCCAGATGCTGTCATCTTCTGATGCCCAAGTAAGGCACTGCCGCGTTTTCGTTGTCTAACTCAGGGGTCTGATTTTTCAGCTTTATCTGATTTCAGCTTTTTAAAAATTGATTTCAGCTCTCATTTTTTTTCTTCTATAAAATGATTTCACAAAGTACATTGGATTTGATATGAAATGCTCAGAAATAGAGAATATTATATGAGTGACCGTTAGATACCATTTATCTTTCAACAAGTTGTTATAAAACATATATAATGAGTGAAAGTGAGTTAGATATGTTTTTAAGTAACAAGTTGTAAGATAAATGGTATCCAACGGATGTGAATGTAGATATTCTATTTCTTGCATATCCTGAAAAAAACAATTTAAAAGCAATTAAAACGCCTTTTCTAACTAAAACCTATTTACAGCCCTATATGCATATAGTTAACCTATGCGTCACTGACAAGTCAATTTCTGGTTGACTTTGTACGTGATAGATTTCAATCATGTAAAAAAAATGTATTGGACAGTATGGCATTGGCGACAAAGTCAGCCAGTTGTGCGTCTTTAAATTGTTATCACATGTATATGTATTAACAGTATGTATTATCAAAAATAACGAATGACGTTCTCACCAACGGGTGTGTTAGAAACTACCTTTATTTAGGTATATTACAGACTTCATCCCCAGTTGCCCAGTTATTAATTCTGTCACTGCCAGCAAGACTAGCTGCCCCATGGAAGACCCTTGTTTAATACCTAATTTAAATCTCAGTTTCCCCATTTTCATGATCATAGGAATCCCTCTTCCCCTTCTAGATTTGGCCTTTTATTGGTGTAAAAGTCAACATGCTAGTTTAGTAGTTATCAGGGAAAAGTTCTCATTTGTATTAAAATCCATTATGCTTGAAGAAACTAAGTCATGCTGTTGCCATGTTCAAGTTAGATCTTTTTTGGTATTGATTTACATGGCATTTTTATGATTTTATAAAGAAATATAATGAAAATATCACTGAAACTAAGTAACAACTGTTTATAAAGAAATATAATGAAAATATCACTGAAACTAAGTCACAACTGTTTTTAAAGAAATATAATGAAAATATCACTGAAACTTAAGTAACAACTGTTTATAAAGAAATATAATGAAAATATCACTGAAACTTAAGTAACAACTGTTTATAAAGAAATATAATGAAAATATCACTGAAACTAAGTAACAACTGTTTTTAAAGAAATATTATGAAAATATCACTGAAACTAAGTAACAACTGTGTTTAAAGCGACAGACCACAATGTAATTTTCACTATTAAAGCCGATTTTGATAATTTAAATTACAAGTACTTACATTTAATTATTTAGAATATTAATTTTCGTTCACCTGAAGTGAATCTGGTCATCCATGTTTTTGTAATACACCAAAATGCATTTTTCATATTTCTAAAAACACACGTTCATCTGAGAAGTACTTGTTAGCTATAGACAAGCTCTAGATATTTTAGATTGTATTTCCCTGTTTAAACATCACAGACTTTAGCTTCTCTGTTATAACCTTATCCAAATTGTATGTTTCATGTTTGTATACAAACTAAACTTAAGTGTTCATTTTCAGGGGCTGAAACTAGGGTTTGTGCCTTCAAATAGCGATATAGTGGAATGGTTGCATGCAGATGTTTTTGCCTGAATGAATTTGATGAATTAAAGTTTATTCAAATCAGATCATACATTCACATAATTTTATGGAATTATAATGTAAAACTGCTCTGTGTTCATGGGTGATATGCAGTTATAATATAACTGACAATTCCTAATTACTAATGTGGAAAATGTAGCGGGTTTCCTCTCTAAGACCAAGTCAAAATTACCAAATGTTTGACATCCAACAGCTGATGATTCATAAATCAGTGTGCTCCAGTGGTGTCGTTAAACAAAACAAACTATCAGTGTGTCTGAACATAAGACTCTTCCAAAAATAATGTAGCAAAGAAAATTCCAAATTTCTATGCAAAAACAATTCTCAATATATATATATATATATTTAATTATGATGTCTGTTCTAATGAATTGATTCAACTGGTGTACCGCATCAAAAAATATCCCAAGTATGATTTACTCGCACTAATGTTCCCAATCCTATCAGACAAGAAAACATGGCAAAAACTCCTGGATAAATTTGTGTATGATAACTTTCAGTAAATGTTTTCTCAATGGATGAATGAGAGATTCGGATCCAATATAGGAAACTTGTAAGGAATTTTGTACTGGGTACCTTTTTGTAGTGTCCAAGTTAATGCAGGACATCCATTTACCATGATCACAACCACAAATAAATAATAAAATATCCATTATATTCATTACAAGATAACGTCATCTCATTGGTCCAGCCGTAACAATGCCGCGAGTTTGTTAATTTCCCAATCAATGGACGTAAAAATAATGCCGGGAATGTTGCATCTGATGAAGTCATATTATATTGGTATTTTGGTATTATGCTATATTGAGCATTATTGTTTAAGAGGCCAAAAATAATTCAAAATATCACATGAACTTTTAGTGTCATTATTAGCAAGACTTCGTATGTTTCAAATTTAAATATAAGGATTATTATTATTATTATTTTTATGTTATTTTTGTTATGTTCATCTGGGTATAAACCAAAAAAACGTAATCCGCAAACTTATGTGAGAACGGCTTCGCCAATTCACACAGTTTGCTGATGTTTTTTTATTTTTATTTTACCCCAATGAATGTAAAAGAATTAAGAGAGAATACTTAATAGAATATATTCTCACATTGTGTATCAGATTTACATGTACTTACATGCTCCTTATGAAATGATTTTCAGTTGTCACAAGCTTATAATCCTAGTACAGCCGGGAAGCTTGTTTCATTACTTATAAATATCTTGTATTAAGCAATTGTATATAGTGTTCGATAGGGTGTTTGTTCTTCATGCATATGTTACCCCTTACATATTTATATGAATGATAACTTTAGTTACTTGTTATTTTGGTTTTGTTATATTTTTGCATTTATTTACAGTACTGTTGTTCCTAGAGGATGATTTGTCGTTATGGGCATTGCATATTGTGAGTTTAATTCTTCTGTAAAGGCACAGTATTGGGCTTTATAGGTGGGCTTTTGTTTTTCGTTTTTGTAGGGTGGTTGTTTTGGGGTAGGGTTTTTGTTTTGTTTTTTTGTGGGGGTTTTTATCTAATGCTCAGCTGGCTTATAAATGAAGATTATATTCATTTGATAAAAAATATTAAAAATAATTTTATATGTTCCAGCACATTGATATATGGCTCATTTAATTCTGTATCAATATCCTTTTTGATTTTACTTTATATTTAACTTTATTTTCTTTTTTAAAATTCTTTTCTTTTCTTTTATTATTTTTTAAAAATTATATTGCAAAAAATATCAATAACAAGACCTAATTGTATAATGAGAATTATATAAGAATTGCTTGTCATTTTTTGTGAATTTATTAATGTATAACGGTCACAAATTGTATAAAATCATGTTGCATAGCGAAGCGATTTTATACTAAATTTGTGTCTGTTATACGTCGATAAATTCACAACAAAATGACTATAAATTCTTATAATTACAAATAGCACAATTTATTTAGTTAAAACTAGACATAATTCATTTATAAATAATTTTTTACTGTTCTTCCCATGATCTGCTTTACGTAACGAAGTCTTCATATGACGTAATTTGTGACAGTTGTACATTGATAACTTTATTTTTAAATGACTAGCAATTATATGTGCAGAGGGTGGGTTTCGAACCCTTCCCTTGATCAAGCAAATTTTTATCCTTTTTTTTTCAATACTTTTTCCAGGGACGCATGTCTTAACCCCTTCATAAACTTCGCTAGCCACAGTTTAACCCCTACCCTCTTCTAAAATGTATGCACAAGCACCTGAACCACCATATTCAGTTAAAATACACATAAATCAGCTTCTAAAGTCCATTCCATGACCTGTTATACGTAATGACGTCCCAGCTGGCATAATGACGTCATTTTCCAAGGTTTATCAAAAGATAACTTTCAGTTTTTCTTCATATAAATACGGAAAGTTTTTAATTATACATAATTATAATCTCTTGTTGCTAATGGAAACATGTAGCAGGTTTCCTCTGAAAGAAAGAAAGAAATGTTTTATTTAACGAGCACTCAACACATTTTATTTATGGTTATATGGCGTCAGACACATGGTTAAGGACCACACAGATTCTGAGAGGAAACCCACTGTCACCACTACATGGGCTACTCTTTCCGATGAGCAGTAAGGTATCTTTTATTTGTGCTTCCCACAGGCAGGATAGCACAAACCATGGCCTTTGTTGAACCAGTTATGGATCACTGGTCGGTGCAAGTGGTTTACTCCTACCCATTGAGCCTTGCGGAGCACTCACTCAGGGTTTGGAGTCGGTATATGGATTAGAAATCCCATGCCTCGACTGGGATCTGAACCCAGTACCTACCAGCCTGTAGACCAATGGCCTAACCAGGAAGTCATGCATGTACATGTAGACTTGGTGTCAGAATTACCAAATATTCGATATCCAAAAGCCGATGATTAATCAATGTGTATATGTTCAAGTAATCTTTTGTTGGACCATATAGTATCTTCAATAAATAATATGTTTTTGTCGATTTATGTGGAAAATAATTTGTCAGCATTATTTATACAATTTTATATTTATCCTTTATTTTTGTAATTTTTTAAAAATGGCATCAACATTTTTTTATATAGGTCTATATTGTTTTGTTTTTTTTGTGTTTCTTTTTAAATGATGGATCAACTAAATTTTATTAACACATTTATAATGAATGAATGTTGAGTGAGAGAGAGTGTGTGTGTGTGTGTTTGTGTGTGTGTGTGTGAGAGAGAGAGAGAGAGAGAGAGAGAGTGTGTGTGTGTGTGTGGGAGAGAGATTGTATGTGTGTGAGAGAAAGAGAGAGAGCAAGTAGAGAGAGAGATATTGTGTGTGAGGGAGAGAGAGAAAGAGCGAGTGAGAGAGAGAGATATTGTGTGTGTGTGAGGGAGAGATATTGTGTGTGTGCGAGAGAGAGAGAGAGAGAGAGTGAGTGAGTGAGTGAGTGAGTGAGTGAGTGAGTGAGTGAGTGAGAGTGAGTGGGTGAATGTTCAATAACACCCCCAGCATAAATAATACATTGAATTAAGCTAGTAAGATATAAAAAAGAAATGGATGATGTAGATCAATATACAAATTTGGCAGTGGAAAAAACCCACATGGATCCATTGATAAGGTTAGATCCTACTACTCATCGCACCTCAGGCGAGTGCTCTACCACAGAACTACATGCTGGTGTTGATGTACTATAAACCAAGTTAATATTGCAAAATGTCTTCGTTTTTCATTTTACAAATACTCATCCAACACTTGTTTGCGACCTGTATATTTTTGTGAACGGCCGTTGATATATCTGCAGAAAGAAATAAGATAATTTAAAAAATAATTTTGTCAATTTGTAGGTTTAAGTTCTTAGTTCTTGTTGCACTTGAGTTGTTATTTTAATTGTTTAGTGTTAACACCGCCTATTAGTGGGTTGTAATCTCTCACATCACTGTACATTGCAATGGTTCTGTCTGCGTTGACAAAATGTGTTCAGTTTTAATTTTACAGCCAGTTAAAGAGTAAGCAAATACAAATTCACTTCAGTCCTAGTTTTTAATGTTTACATATAATTGTGTGTGTATATACATGTATACTCTAGCTTTTGGAGGTCCCTATTAACTTGTAATTTCTAGTTCAATCAACTAGTACAAAGGTGCGAGAAACCCCGTACTAAAAAAACTGTCTTGTACACGAGCCCTAGATGCTAATGTGCCATTTTCATTAGTTAATCGGTCTCGTCATTTAGGATGTAGATGCCAATGCTACCTGTTTATTACATCATGCTGTAAGCAAAAGCAGTTCGTGATGTCACATAATATGTAATGCTGCATGCATTCCATCTAGTGATGTAATATATATCAGCTGTGAGCAGGGTTGTGACGTCACGATACAAAAATAAAATGCAGTTCACACATTTTATAATAATTATACTAAAATTGTAAGTTTGATAGAACTAAAAAATATTTCTGGCACTCATCCTTTAGTAGATGGTTTTTCTAACACTCGTCTCAAGAAAAGCAATTCTTGGAGCTTGCTAAAACTCTCCCCAAGGATTGATTGTCTTGGTACTCATGTCGGAAAAACCATCTGCTAAAGAACTTGTACCAGAAACCATTATTATCTCCATCATTTATTGGGACTACCACTGCAAGATCCAACTGTAGTCCAGTGGTTAGAAATCTCGCCTAGGGGTCGTGCGATTGATCTCGTCTTCAATTCATTGTTGGTTTCCCACTCCAGTTAGTTACAAGGCTGTTGTTATCATTCATTCATTCATTCATTCATTCATTCATTTGGGTAGGATGTAGCCCAGCGGTTAGGTCGCTTGATGTGTAGTCTGTTTAGGATCAAACCCCATCGGTGGTCCCATTGGGCTATTTCCACGACTGGTATATCAAAGGCCATGGTATGTGCTATCATGTCTGTGGGATGGTGTATATAAAAGATCCCTTGCTACTAATGGAAAAATGTTTGATAAACAATAGCCGATGATTAATAAATCGATGTGCTTTAGTGGTGTCGTTAAACAAAACAACCTTTAACTTTTTGTTTCCCACTCTCAATAAAGTTAAAGCCTGTTATTATCATTCATTCTTTTCATGCTTTTAACCAACTGAGGTTCAAGCACGCTGTCCTGGGCACACACCTGAGCTAGATGTATCTGGGACTGGGATTAATACTCCGTTGTCGGTTGTTAGTGAGAGAGAAGTTGATGCAGTTGTTGTACATCTCTCCACCGAGTCGTTAAACTGGCTCTGGGTGGGAGCTAGGACTGGGGCATGAACCCAGTACCTACCAGCCTTTATGCGGATATTTTAACCATTGCCACAGTGGTTGGTTAAATTATTAGCCGTTATTATCTGTACACTCAGTTGGAAATTTCATTAGTGGCCCCCATTCCCTCTTCCCTCTTCCCCCCCCCCCCCCCCCCCCCAAACATCGTCTACCCAAAATAAAGTTTGTTTTATTCAATGACACCTCTAGAGCATATTGATTTATTAATCATCGGCTGTTGGATGTCAAACATTTGGTAATTTTGACATATAGTCTTAAGAGAGGAAACCCACTACATTTTTCCATTAGTAGCAAGGGATTTTTGATATGTACAATCATGACAGCACATACCACAGCCTTTGATATATAGGTCTGTAGCAAAGATAAAGGAGTGAGAGCTTGAGTTACATGTATCTAGGGGGTGAATGGACGACCTTAAACATGATTTCCTAGCATTTTTTTTTTTTTTTAATTGGGCTTTTTTAAAGTTAATTGTTATGTTTGGGGCTTTTTGGTGTGGTTTTTTTTTTTATATATATATATACCACTCGTCACCACTTATGTAAATGTTACGGTTCAGAAGTTCTAATGAGCCTGTACTATAATGATCTTGTATTATGTCATTGATAGTTTAATACATTATTTTCTGTTTTTATGTACATGATGATGAGTGCTGTTCCATAATTGATAATTTTGTGGGGTTGGGGGTCAAGAGACATCGTAATTACTAATTTATGCCGCAGATTTTCATTTTTCCCCGTCCGTGGTTAAAAGATTTGATTTTCTAAGCGAGGGGTATATATTTCTTTTGATCAACTCCCCTCCTCCAATGTGACTGGTTATGGAACAGCCCTATTATATATTAAATACACTGTCATACATGCATGTGCTGTACTATATTTGTAAAACTCGAATGAGAACTGTTTTATTTGGCTTGCGATCACTCAGGGATAAAGTGTGTATTGTTGCACCCCTCTAGAAACACCTATATTTGGCCCTTCTTATGAATGTATTTGTGGCACAAATTCAAATATATAGAGCTTAATGTTGTAGCAATACTTCATTGAATAAAAGGTTTCTAACATTCAGTGCTTTCTTCTGGCTGTCGTTGAAAGTGACCAGCGTTGTTGGCGTCATGGTTAGGCCATCGGTCTACAGGCTGGTAGGTACTGGGTTCGGATCCCAGTCGAGGCATGCAATTTTTAATCCAGATACCGACTCCAAACCCTGAGTGAGTGCTCCGCAAGGCTCAATGGGTAGGTGTAAACCACTTGCACCGACCAGTGATTCATAACTGGTTCAACAAAGGCCATGGTTTGTGCTATCCTGCCTGTGGGAAGTGCAAATAAAAGATCCCTTGCTGCCTGTCATAAAAGAGTAGCCTATGTGGCAACAGCAGGTTTCCTCTAAAAAACCCAGTGTCAGAATGACCATATGTTTGACGTCCAGTAGCCAATGATAAGATAAAAAATCAATGTGCTTTAGTGGCGTCGTTAAATAAAACAAACTACTTTTCGTTGAAAGTGAGATTTATGCATTATAAAGTTTCTACCATTTAAGGGTATTTCCCCCGTTTCAACGTCCTAGACTCTTGTTTCACCCTATTGTAACTTTATCCAAATGTTGACTGAAGTTTGTTTTGTTTAACAACACCACTAGAGCACATTGATTTATTAATCATAGGCTATTGGATGTCAAACATTTGGTCTTGAGGAAGGAGGGAAGAAAATGTTTTAACGACGCACTCAACACATTTTATTTACGGTTATATGGCGTCAGACATATGGTTAAGGACCACACAGATATTGAGAGAGGAAACCTGCTGTCGCCACTTCATGGGCTACTCTTTTCGATTAGTAGCAAGGGATCTTTTATACGCACCATTCCACAAGCAGGATAGCACATACCACGGCCTTTCATATGCCAGTCGTGGTGCACTAGCTGGAATGAGAAATGGCCCAATCAGCCCACCAATGGGGATCGATCCTAAACTGACCATACATCAAGTGAGTGCTTTACCAGTGGGTTACGCCCCTATGCAAAGTAAATGCTTGCAATGAGACCCATTTTCTCATATATTTTTTCCCTTTCCAACCAGTGTCCCATGACTGGTCACGGTATACTCTATCCCATCTATGGGAATGTGCATATAAGAGACCCCTCGATACTAATGGGAAAATGTAGCTTTCCTCGAACTACATGTGTCAGAATTATCAAGTGTTTGAAATCCGATAGCTGATGATTAAGAAATCAATGTGCTCTAGTGGTGTTGTTAAACAAAACAAACTATTAACTTTAATTTCCTTGATGTTCCCATTCCAACCAGTGCTCCACAACTGGTATACTTGTATGTATATCAAAAGCCTTAGTGTGCTATAAAATTCTGATTAAAAAACATCTTCCAACGTTTTGAATTCCGTTGGGCCATCCGTTATGCTAGTGATGGGAAGCCGACCATACATGTACTTCTTGCACCAAAATTCCTTTAAGAATCTGTGGTAAAGTGCTTGCTTGATGCACGGTCAGTCTAGGATCGATCCCTGTCAGTGGGACCATTGGGCTATTTCTCATTCCATCCAGTGCCCCACGACTGGTATATCAAAGGCCGTGGTATGTGCTATCCTTTCTGTGGTATGGTGCATAAACAAGATCCCTTGCTATTAATCAAAAAGAATAGCCCATGAAGTGGCAACAGCAGGTTTCCTCTCTCAATATCTGTGTGGTCCTGAACTGTATGTCCGATGCCATATAACCAACAATACATAAAATGTGTTGAGTGTGTCGTTAAATACCGCATTTCCTTCCTTCGAGAATGTGCATATAAAAAGAGGCCTTCTTTCTCACTCTAAACGTAACACTATTAACACATTAAAGACATCCAATAATAGGACATGAATCCATAAAGAGGACATAAGGGAAAAAACATCCCTAATGAGAGTAGACCATCGTTAGCATAAAGGATGGTTCAATAGTGGTACAAGGAAGAACCAACACCAATATGAGTAGCCCATTACAAGCTAAAAGGATGGTTCAGTAGTTGTTAATTGGGGAACTAACACCAATATGAGTTGCCCATTACAAGCTAAAAGGATGGTTCAGTAGTTGTTAATTGGGGAACTAACACCAATATGAGTTGCCCATTACAAGCTAAAAGGATGGTTCAGTAGTAGTTAATTGGGGAACTAACACCAATATGAGTTGCCCATTACAAGCTAAAAGGATGGTTCAGTAGTTGTTAATTGGGGAACTAACACCAATATGAGTTGCCCATTACAAGCTAAAAGGATGGTTCAGTAGTTGTTAATTGGGGAACTAACACCAATATGAGTTGCCCATTACAAGCTAAAAGGATGGTTCAGTAGTTGTTAATTGGGGAACTAACACCAATATGAGTTGCCCATTACAAGCTAAAAGGATGGTTCAGTAGTTGTTAATTGGGGAACTAACACCAATATGAGTTGCCCATTACAAGCTATAAGGATGGTTCAGTAGTTGTTAATTGGGGAACTAACACCAATATGAGTTGCCCATTACAGGGTGTATACTACCAAATCAAATCCCATAGACGACAATAGTAACATATGTGGCTAAAACTCCTACCTGCAACGTATCAACCGACATAAACGCCACGGATCTAAATACTACCACCCCTTACACTTAAAGTGAATCAGAAAAAAATGGGGGTCAAGCTGCTCGTTTCTGAGATAACGGGTAGCGTCTATGACTACCCTAGTTTCGCACAAAATTCTAGTACTTTTTTTTACAGGTACCCCATACATGTTTCAAGCACAAGGCTACTTGACACATTGGTACTAGATGAAATAAAATTGCACATTTTTTTTACCCAGATGAAACTATTATTTTTTACAACCAACACACTCACATTTATAACCAATCACAGGACTTGTGGTGTTCACTTCTCTATCAAAAGTTCGGTGCACCTCGAACTTTGACCCAGCCGTAAGTTATTTGGTTTAGTACTACCTATACTGATAACATACATTTTTCAAAAAGTGTCCAGCTATGTGTCTTTATGACAACCAGGGTCTGGTGTATTCTGACATAAACTGACAACCTCACTGAAACTGTTGTTTCTACATTGCAACCTAATATAATGTACACCTCATAAGGCTTATATATTGCACACAGTTTTGTACAAATGCAATATGTCATATTAAACAACAAAATGTTTTAAAATAAAACTCCTGAAGATATTTACTTTCAGTTGGGTGTGTGTACTCAGGTATATATGTAGAGACAACAAAGATAGTCAGAGTACCTCTACCCCTTTAAAGCATTCCATTAAAACACATGCACTTGATTGGCCCCTACATTTTGAAGACCTTAACAGGCACATCAAAGAAATATCAGTATTAAAAAACTACACTGTCTGAAGAAGGAAACACAAACATGACTGTACCTGTATGAAGTAATGACTTAATGTCCTGTACATTAGTGTTGGGCGGAAATCCTGTATGCTGGGTGTGGGTGTCTTCAAGTTACCAGGTGTGGGAATTTCAAATCCATCGGCCATGCTGATTTTCATAATGAACCATCAAAACTATTGGCAGCCACCAATATTCCTGACTATATTTTATTTATAGCCTACTGTAGTTGGAGGTTTTAATAGTTGTGATATCTGGAATAATCATGCAGCTTTAACACATTTATTTTTGATTAATTACTGAAAAAAACTATTTTTAAATGACAAAATTACCCGAACATCTATTTTCTTGCATTATTTTCTTATCCGGATGAATACAATATGTACATTAGATGTATTCCTACAATCTGTAATCCAGCATTTTATTTAGCTAGCAACATTAGGTAATACAGCTTTAACAATAAAATAAATTATCAACTTAATCCAAGGCAGATAATCAAATCTGAAAAAAATTGGTTCTGAATCTAGTATAAACTCAAAATGCTTTTCATGAGAGCTAACTAAGTGATTATTAAGAAAAAAAAATGATCTGGAGATCTAAGTATATGTTTAACAACCTTATTGTTATGTACAAATAAGAACAGAAGGCACAATAGTGACAACAAATTTAATTATGTTTTTGGTCAAGCTTTTCTTCAAATTTACTTTAAATTTTGCATAAAACTACAAATTTGTCTAAAATATAACTTGGCACCCTATAAATATGTCAAAATGACAATAAAAATCAACTTCTTTACAAATTTGAGTTTTCAGAATTTCATACATAAAACATTAACAATGTTAATGGAAACTAAAGACATTAACCCACTATTGACACATGCCATTTTTAATATAAAAATAAATTGCTATTAAAATCTTAGTTCAGGTTGCCTATATATAATACCATATTTAAGAGCAGTTGTATATGGCAAGTCAAATACCATGTAAAAAGAAATTATTGAAATCTTTACAGTACGAATTATAGGCCAAAACTAACTTTTCTTCAGTGATAACTTTGATTCAAACTCCATTCTGAGCCATGTACAGAGATTATTGTCAAGATCAAGGTCATTGTGAACTTGCATGATCGAGTGATGGCTAATTAATCAACCAGTATAGTTTAATTAAATAAAATGACAAAATCATAATATTTTTTATTATGCACTGAATATGTGCTATAGGGTGTATACTACCAAATCAAATCCCATAGACGACAATAGTAACATATGTGGCTAAAACTCCTACCTGCAACGTATCAACCGACATAAACGCCACGGATATAAATACTACCACCCCTTACACTTAAAGTGAATCAGAAAAAAATGGGGGTCAAGCTGCTCGTTTCTGAGATAACGGGTAGCGTCTATGACTACCCTAGTTTCGCACAAAATTCGAGTACGGTTTTTTACAGGTACCCCATACATGTTTCAAGCACAAGGCTACTTGACACATTGGTACTAGATGAAATAAAATTGCACATTTGTTTTACCCAGATGAAGCTAATATTTTTTACAACCAACACACTCACATTTATAACCAATCACAGGACTTGTGGTGTTCACTTCTCTATCAAAAGTTCGGTGCACCTCGAACTTTGACCCAGCCGGAAGTTATTTGGTTTAGTACTACCTACAAGCTAAAAGGATGGCTTAGTAGTTGTTAACTGGGGAACTAACACCCAATATGAGTTGCCCATTACTAACATAAAGGATGGCTCATCGGAGAACCAACAATAAGATGAGCTGCCCATTACTAACAAAGGATGGCTCATCGGAGAACCAACAATAAGATGAGCTGCCCATTACTAACAAAGGATGGCTCATCGGAGAACCAACAATAAGATGAGCTGCCCATTACTAACAAAAGTATGGTTCAATAGTGGAAATGTTTTATTTAACAATGCACTCAACACATTTTATTTATGGTTATATGGTTAAGGACCACACAGATATTGAGGGAGGAAACCCACTGTCGCCACTTCATGGGCTATTCTTTTTGATTAATAGCAAGGGATCTTGTTTATGCACCATCAATAGTGGTTCAAGGCAGAACCCAACACCAACATGAGTTGCCCATTACAAGCCTAAAGGATGGATCAATAGTGGTTCAAGGCAGAACCCAACACCAATATGAGTTGCCCATTACACGCCTAAAGGATGGATCAATAGTGGTTCAAGGCAGAACCCAACACCAATATGAGTTGCCAATTACAAGCCTAAAGGATGGATCAATAGTGGTTCAAGGCAGAACCCAACACCAATATGAGTTGCCCATTACAAGCCTAAAGGATGGATCAATAGTGGTTCAAGGCAGAACCCAACACCAATATGAGTTGCCCATTACAAGCCTAAAGGATGGATCAATAGTGGTTCAAGGCAGAACCAACACCAACATGAGTTGCCCATTACTAACATAAAGGATGGTTCAATAGTGGTTCAAGGGGAACCAACAGCATGAGCTGCCTAGCCGTAATGAGAGCAAACAGCTAGTTAAGGTCTGTTTTGTTTAACAAAAGCACTAGAGCACATTTATTGACATTCAACAAAATGCATGTATTGTCATATGTCTGATACAAAATGCATGTATTGTCATATGCCATGTCTGATACATATTCAACAAAATCCATGTATTGTCATATGCCATGTCTGATGCACATTCAACAAAATGCATCTATTGTCATATGTCTGATGCACATTCACCTCGACTGGGATTTGAACCCAGTACATACCAGCCTGTAGACCGATGGCCTAACCACGACGCCACCGCGGCCGGTTAAATAAAATAATAATTAACATGTACATGTAGTAAAAAAAGCAAATACACATGTTCACAACCTTTAATCTGGATCTGTAGAGATGAATGTAGGAAAACAAAACAAAATAAAAATGCCATCACACACATTTCAGTCATGTCATCATTTCTGTTTTCACTTTTGTCATAATTTGTACAGCTAGGTTTATATCACAAAAGAAAATATCCACAACTGTTCAACAAATCTGTATGTACACACACTGATTTATTCAGAAACTGAAGTGTTCTGCTGAGGAAGGTATGAAATGTTTTATTTAACGACGCACTCAACACATTTTATTTATGGTTATATGGCATTGGACATATGGTTGTGGATCACACAGATATTGAGAGAGGAAACCCGCTGTCTCCACTTCATGGGCTACTCTTTTCGATTAGCAGCAAGGGAACTTTTATATGCACCATTCCACAGACAGGATAGTGCATACTACAGCCAGTTGTGGAGCACTGGCTGGAACGAGAAATAGCCCAATGGGGCCACCAACAGGGATCAATCCTAAACTGACCACGCATCGAGTGAGTGCCTTTACCACTGGGCTATGTCCCATCCCCGTTCTGCTGGGCTAATTACATGTACATCTACTTACTCAGATTCCCACTATTGTTATAATATACTCTTCAAAAAAAGTAGGGTCATAAAGATCATAATTAGTTACTGACATAGGATATCGACTTTAACCCGTTCAGGCTAAACTTCCCTATTCTTACCTTCACAGGATACAGCCAATATCCTACATCATTAACTAGTCATTCTCTAATTCAGTGTTTCAATTTTTTTGGGGGGTATGGTGCTATGGAATTGAATGTAACCAGTCAACAATGGGGTATGGGAGGGGGGGGGGGGGAGGGGGCCCTCCTCCTGAAAGAAAATAAGTTAAGTTTAAGGTTAGGGTTATGAAACTCATACAGTAATGATAAAAGTAATTAATTCTGTGAAAAGGTTAACTTAAAAAAAACAAAAAAAACATTTGCAACAGAATTTGGGTATGGCGCCATAACCCATTTTACCCTCTGGCAGAAACCCTGTCTATACAAATGCCCCACGAAAATATATGTACAAATACTGTTGTGTGTAACCACAAGCTCAAACATTGTCCTTGGCAGTACAGCTGATGAATGACTCAAATATGTTTCTGTCGCCAACTTTTTCGCACCTGACGACGACGACTTCGCACGTCATTTTGGTTTTGAGGTGGTTCACGAGAATACAATTCTTCTCCTTCAACAGTTTTAGCTGCCGTTTCAGAACCTGCGACTCAGACTCCAGCCTACAGATGTATTTCTTTGCTTCAATTAATATTGTTTGCTTCGGAGAACACACCTTTCTCTCGGAAGGGGCAAGGCAGGGAATGACACTTTTAAGAAATTTAAAGTTCGTGACCAAGCACTGTCTCCTCGCTTTCTCCCGTATTAAATGACTGTTTGTTTCCGACAGCGTTGCCGGGTCTGGATCGATAAACCTGATAGTTTTGCCCACCAGCGATACATTGTTCTGCAACGTGAAGAGCTCTTTGTCAACAACTCGGATGTTTGGACCCAGGTTTAGTTGGATCTTCTCTTGCGATCCCTTGCCGGGAATTTGCGGCATATCACACGATGTGGGAAAACATTTCGGACCAACCTTCACCTTGCCGATGAGAGTTTTGGTGAAACATTGTCCATTAGGTTTGACGATGTTGATGGGAATAGCAATGTGTATGCTAGAATGCTGGTGTTTAGTAACGCCATTCGGCCTCTCTCTGCCAGATTTAACATTGGAAACCACGTCTGTTCCATCGTCAGTGCTTTCAACATCAATGATGTCATCTGCAAGTAAAATAAATAAATTTTATCAGTGGTGGATCCGGAAAATCCAGTTAGGGGGGCCCCAATGACATGTCACTTTTGGCTGAGGGCCACACACGTTCCCAAAGGGATTCCTGATATAGTCTAGACCCCCAGCTAAAATTAAACTTCATTCACCAGTCTAGACCCCCAGCTAAAATTAAACTCCATTCACCAGTCTAGACCCCCTGCTAAAATTAAACTCCATTCACCCCCTGCTAAAATTCCTGCACTCTCTCCTGGTTATGCAAATTTTCTGTGGGTTACTGCTTCCTCAACTTACCAACTTGTGACGATGAATCTTCATGTACTGTACAACTTACCAACTTGTAAAAATTAATCTATGAACTGTACAACTTACCAACTTGTATACAATGAATCTATGTACTGTATAACTTACCAACTTTTATACAATGAATCTATGAACTATACAGCTTACCAACTTGTGACAATGAATCGATGTACTGTACAACTTACCAACTTGTGTCGATGAATCGATGTGTCGATGAATCGATGTACTGTACAACTTACCAACTTGTGTCGATGAATCGATGTACTGTACAACTTACCAATTTGTGTCGATGAATCGATGTACTGTACAACTTACCAACTTGTGTCGATGAATCGATGTACTGTACAACTTACCAACTTGTGCCGATGAATCGATGTACTGTACAACTTACCAACTTGTGTCGATGAATCGATGTACTGTACAACTTACCAACTTGTGTCGATGAATCGATGTACTGCACTACTTACCAACTTGTGTCGATGAATCGATGTACTGCACTACTTAGTCGATGAATCAATGTACTGTACAACTTACCAACTTGTGTCGATGAATCAATGTACTGTACAACTTCGTTCTCAAACAATGACGACTTGTTACTAACGTCCATATGCGTAGGTCTGCTGTTGACAAGTACAGATTTGCTGTTTGGACCATTCTTGCACCAATTCTTTTGAACATTAGATTCGAGTTTGCTATGTGGAGTGTCTTTGCACTGATATCTTTTTTCAGATGATCGTTTCATTTCCCCAACTTTGAGTTTTGTTTTGACACAAGATGGTGCGATCACTTCCTGACCATCTTCCAGACTGGGCTGGTAAAAGTCTGTTTCTAATTCACAGTCGACAGGCTCCTGTTCAAAGCGGTCCTGGGACTCCTCGGTAGGATGGAAGTGAACGATGTTCTCAGTCAATGTAGGCTTCGAGTCGACAGAATTAACGCCGTCATGTTGTAACAGAGATCTCGAGTCTGTCACACGTTGCATGCCTTCTCTTCACAGTCCGTCAGTCTGAAACACACAGATAATGAATGAATGAATGAATGAATGAATGAATGAATGAATTAATGAAAGAATGAATTAATGAGCAAATTAATGAGAAAGAATGAATGAATGAAAGAATTAATTAATGAGCAAATTAATGAGAAAGAATGAATGAATGAATGAACAAATTAATGAGCAAATGAATGAGAAAGAATGAGCAAATGAATATGAAAGAATGAAGAAATGAGCAAAAAAGAAATGAATGAATGAATAAATGAATGAAATAAATGAATGAATGAGCAAATGAATGAGTGAATGAATAAAAAAAAGAATGAACAAATGAATGAGCAAATGAATAAAAGAATGAATGAATACACAAGGGTAAAAATTGATAATAGGCATTACAGTGTTCGACAAATGTTTAAGAAAGTCACTGTCTTCACAGAAGCTTTGGCTAGTTCTATTTCAGCCAGCAAGTCTGGACCCACCTGTAAAATTTTACACACACACACACACTAACACAAACACACACACACACACACACAACAAACACTAACACACACACTAACACACACACACATTAACACACACACACTAACACCAGTGTTCGAGATTAACAGTATCCCGATATCCCGGGAATATTAGAATTTAAGTTTGGATACCAGACTTCAATAACCCAGTATCCCACCAGGATACAATATAATGCTGAGTTTTGTTTTTAATCCTGCGTTTTTATTTTTCGCAAAAACAATGAAAGTCGTCATTTACTGGTGAAGTTTTAAAGCTCCTACCCAGTCTGGATCAACAGCAATGTAGCAATAGACTGGGAACGAGAACAGTGTTGTCCAAGTTTGTTACGATGTAATTTATGAATTTCATTTAAGTGGGATACTAAATTCTCAGGTGGGATACCAGATTTTGAAATGCTAGTATCCATCTGGGATACTGCCCAACATTTTTAATCTCAAACACTGCTAACACACACACACACTAACACACACACAAACACACACACTAACACACACACTAACACACATACACACACACCTGATATGACTATAATAACAGGGCTCGAACGTAACGACACCGACGGAAGTTGCCATCGCTGAGATATAAATTGCCGTAGGTAGAGAGCATTACCGATGGCACTTTTGTGTCATCGGTAAAATTCCTCAACAATGGCAAAATATATACACCTGGTGTACATAATCTGCCAATGTTTAACATCTTCACATCTAAATATGTGTACATACAGCAAAATAACCTTTCTATCATATTTATCAAAACTGCCATCGGTGGGAGACAAATTCTTAAGTTCGAGCCCTGTAATAATTGACCTGGGGGACTAGCATAATTTAGTTTGTACTTGTCCCCAAGCAATTTCTACTTGCCTGGGATTATGGTCAAAGTTTGTTTCTTTGAGTGAATGAATGAATGAATGAATGAATGAATGTACGTACTAATAAATATTTAATGACAACCCAGCATGTCAAACAATGTTGAGCAGGAAAGCATACAGTCTTTGATATAAATATTATAATAAAAGGGCAGGACATAGCCAAGTGGAGGTGAACAAAGAATTGCAGAAAAAACTATTCCTAAGACTTCGGCAGTACCGAAGCGTTTCAACAAACCATGGTTCAGTGAGACATGCAAAGATGCAATCGAACAGCGAAACAGGACCCTCGAGAGGTTCAAATGCGAACTTTCCGGGGATAACCTGAATACTTATCGCATTGCTCGGGCAAAGGCTCGTAAAGCTATCAAACAGAGTAAGAAATCATCTTGGAGAAATTATGTCTCCAAGTTGACTTCTCAAACATCTGTGAAATCTGTCTGGAATAGGATACATAAAATCAAGGGAAAAGAATCCAATAATACAGTTCGCCATTTGTCTGTCAACGACATGGATGTGACATCTCATCGTGATATTGCCAATGCATTGGCAGACAATTTCTCTCATATCTCTTCTTCTTCTTTCAGTACAGATGCTTTTACATCTGTCAGAAATAAAGCTGAAAAGTATGAGTATCACTGAACGTCAGTTGCCGCTTTGTTTGAATAAACTTCAACAAATAATGGGCAACTGACAATGGATTTCGATTCTCAAAGTCAAAAACAGTCTGTATGCATATCTGCCAGAAAAGAGGTCACCATTTAGATCCACAGCTGTTTCTGGACAAAACTCCGGTTCCAGTTGTGGAGGAGACCAAATTTCTGGTGGTTATTTTTGACAGGAGGCTATCTTTTGTTCCTCATTTACAGTATGTGAAAAAGAAGGGCTTAAAGGCCCTCAATATCTTAAAGGTTATTGGCAAGACTGAATGGGGAGCAGATCGAAAGGTTATGCTCCGACTTTATAGATCTTTAGTCCGGTCGAAACTTGATTATGGGTGCATTGTGTATGGGTCAGCACGTAAGTCTTACTTACAAATGCTAGATCCTATACACAACCTGGGACTTGGGCTTTGTCTTGGTACTTTCAAAACATCTCCTGTGGAGAGCTTGTACGTCGATGCACACGAACCTAGTTTGGGTGCTAGATGTGCAAAGCTTTCTCTGCAGTATGCTACAAAGATTAAATCAATGCCAAAACATCCTGCACACAATGCGGGTGTTTGATAATAAATATATGAAGTTATTTGATGCGAAACCAAATTCGATCGAACATTTGGTCTTTGCATTAAGCAGTTTTTATCAGTTTCCAACATTGATTTAACAGACATTTTGGAAACGCCTTCATATTTTATTTTGCCAACCTTGGTGTATCAAACCACCAAAAATTGTATTCGATCTTGTGCATCTAAAAAAAGATCACATAGATGCAGTTATTTATAAACAACATTTCATGGAAATCCAAGAGAGGTACCGTGATTACATTCCTGTTTACACAGATGGATCACGGGATGGGAATTCTGTGGCTTGTGCTACAGTTTTCCCATCAGACAAAATAATTTCCATGAGATTGCCCAATTCAGATTCAATCTTTACTGCTGAAACCTGGGCAATCATTAAAGCCCTGGAACAGATTAAGGATTCATGTGCATCCAAATATATTATTTTTACAGACTCACTTTCGTGTCTCCAAGCTCTACAATACATGAAATTGGAGCATCCCTTAGTTGGGATGGTGATACGAAAGTGTGTCTTTTTATCAATTGCAAATAAAGATGTTATATTTTGTTGGGTGCCCAGCCATGTTGGCATTAGGGGTAACGAAAAGGCAGATGTTGCTGCCAAGTCTGCTTTGAACTTACCTCGTGTCCATGTTGGTGTCCCCGACAGTGATTATAAATTTCATATTAACCAATATATTTTTTCGACTTGGCAAGATGATTGGGACGGTACGGTTGCGAACAAGCTTCATTCTGTCAAGCCAGTCCTAGGAGAGTGGCAGCCATCTTACAGGCTGTGCAGGAAGGATGAAGTCGTCTTGTGCCGTGCCTGCATCAGCCATACATATTTGACACATTCATTTATTTTAAAGAAGGATCCTGCTCCTCAGTGTGAACACTGTCAGTGTATGCTGACTCTGCGCCACATTTTGGTGGAGTGTGATCATCTCAAGCCGACGAGAAATGATATATTTGGCAACAAAAATGTTTTGGTATCCTTTAAATTCCATCCAGAATTAATTGTAAAGTTTTTGAAACATTTTGACTTCTATACAAAGTTTTAAGGTTTACCTACCTCGATTTTATGTATTGTATTATACTTATCCCCACAGCTCCTTACACTGTGGTTTTACATAAATATATATCAATATTTTCATATACTTACCATTTGTGACACCCAATAGCCGATTTGTATTTTTGTGCTGGGGTGTCGTTAAACATTCATTCATTCATTGTAGCCCAGTGGTAAAGCGCTCACTTGATGCAAGGTCAGTCTGGGATCGATCCCCATCCGTGGGCTCATTGGGCTATTTCTCGTTCCAGCCAGTGCACCACGACTGGTATATTAAAGGCTGTGGTATGTGTTATCATGTCTGTGGGATGGTGCGTATAATTCCTTAATTGCAACTAATGGAAAAATGTAGCAGGTTTCTTCTCTAAGACTATATGTCAAAATTGCCAAATATTTCACATGCAATAGCCGATGATTAATAAATCAATGTGCTCTAGTGGTGTTGTTAAACAAATCAAACTATAACTTTTGCATCCTTATTCGGGGGGGGGGGATTTAGCTCAGTCAGTTGAGTGCTCACTTGAGGTGCTTGCATCACAGAATAGAACCACCTCGGTGAATCCATTCAACTAATTGGGGGTTTTCTTGTTCCAACCAGTGCACCACAACTGTTCAAAGGCCGTGGTGGAAGGACTTTCCTTTGGCTTTGGAACTGTCACTAACCCTAACTATTCATGATAAGTATCGTCAGTGTCCCTAACTGTGTTATGCATCCAACTCCGTTCACTTTGTTTTCTCGTGGACGGTTCGCGCATTTAACATCCGATTTGTTGTCGTCTACTTGTTCTTCATTTGTGAGGTTTTTCTTCACAGTTCTAGAACATTTTCATTGATAATAAAGTTCAAACAAGTAAGTATCTACATACAAAACTTTACAAACTCCTAAAACCATTAATTTTACTAAGTCGTTTTATAATATTCCATAAAATTACCGATATCGGGTCCACATGACTTGTAGGAATTGACTTAAAATGGAGAAAGATGAGTTAACATTCGGTGCGTGTCACATGATCTTACACATGCCAGATCAACAAGGCCAAAGCATTTAATTTTTATGATTTTTTAACACCCGTTGTTAGAATTTGTTTTCAAATATTATATTCAATCTGCAAAAGATATGCTTCAGTTTTGTGCCTAGTATTTATTAGTGAATAGTATTTATAATCCATTGATAACAATTGTAAATATTTTTAGTGCATAAATTGTGTTAATTAAATATCAATTTATAAATAAAATCATATTTTACAAACTATTCACTTGTATGAACGTAATGCCTATCAGTATTGACAAGTGTTAGTGATAGGTGATGGGAGAACGCGGACCGGACCAGAACGCTTGACAAATTGAATTTTTTTCTTTAAAAAAATATTAAACAAAGTGTTGGTCAACTGTGCATAGTTAAGAAACATATATTGTTTTCATGTAGTGGCCTTAAAAATTAAAAATGACAAACCGTACATGCGTGGTACAATACTTTTTGCAAACACATGTGCCTGAACGCAGAAACGTCGCACTCTTTCCTGTTTACCAGAGGGTGTTTCACTTATATTTACTAAAATGGATTTGTTTTATGTCCACATTGTTGATTTTTTACGTTAATTGATTGCAATCTATTTTGTTTCACGTATCGTAGCTGAAAAACGTAGAATAGTATTTCCGTAAATATCGTCAGTGCTCTACAAAGCAAGTTCAAATTTATTCTTCCCTGGCCAGTAAAGTATAATATTTTAGTTGCCAGCCATTTATATTTAGTAGCCAGCTAATATATACTGGTTGTCACGGGGATCCTGATAATACCCGTAACTGAATAAAACACGATTATCCAAATATCTCTCCTAACTGTATATCTATTAGATCTCTCTGTATCGGGCAGGCTACTACCTGAGTGGCCCGGCTCTAGGAGTAATCAGAGATAAGATCTGATATAAATATATATATGTAGCACGTTTAGTTCACTAGAAAACACAACAAAACACAATACACTTTGGAATCTGTATTAACTCTAACGCTGACAAATGTACTTGCCGCAGTAGTTAATTAACAACAACAATATAATAACAACCCAGAGCTAATCACTTAATTAGTTAATCTCTAGGTGTCTAGTTTACACAATATCCTAATCACTTCACTGTGATACAACACACTCACGTGTGATAATTGAGAAACGCTGCCAGGGGAACTTAATTAATAAAGGAATTACAACTCTATTCCTAACTGGTTAATTTTTAATTAACCCTTAAATACTCATTCAGTAACCTTGTAATACAGAATTAATACTGGTACATATCACAATAAAGACAATAACCTACAGTTTACCTAGGTCCTCTAGGATGACTGGCTAAGCTTTATCTTACCAAATACTCGTATAAAAATATTAGAACAGTGAAGCCTACAATTTACTTCGTCAGATTACCGGAGACACTGTCTAAAGAATATTGGTATAATATAGTATTAAAATATTTAAAGTCACATCAATCACATCAAGGTTATACAACAGAGCAGAAATATATATTTACCAAGTCCGGTCTGAACTAATATATTTCGTTCAGTTGGACAATGTCCGTTCCCCTGGATACTTCCAATGTTTCTCCCTGATATATCTAAAATCCTAGTTATTTATTATAAAAATCCCAGACTGGTCCAAAGACAGCGAATATCGCCTGGGGACACAACGCGGTACCTCACCTATCATGTGATATTTTCACAACTCCCAGAGACGGTATATTTTCTTAGATGGCCAGACAGACTGTCGCCAGGTCGCTAGAAATACCCCGGTCGTAAACCGAACTACCGGAGGTATTACGTAACCACTGTGCCCACCTGGTCTAAGTGCATATTGGGACGCAGGACTACCACCGTCGAGCGGGGGTATTACGTAACCAAGCTGCACACGGCCCTCTAAAACAATTAACATCGCCACAGGCGAAAAGATAAGAGCATGTTCCGTCACACTAGTGTAATTAAATCGATTCATCTGCCATTTTACGGTATATTACTAATGCCATAATTGTTATTAGGACTGCATTCGAATGAACTCGTGAAGGGGTAATTCCTAGTTGTTAAATAGTAATTACAAGTTACTGTTTGTGTCCGGTTCCACTAAAACAGTGAACGACTTAACTATCATTATCAAATTCCGTACCCAATAATTTTATTAAACGAAATTAAGCGAATTACTATTTTAATGGCACTGCTAAGATATGCATTTAAATTGCAGTACTCATTAAAAGTTAAATAAAAGCATTGTGATAATATCTACCAGGCTTCAACGTGTTACTAGTAGTTACCAATCGGCTACCTTACTTTTGATTTAAATAATATTTATTTTTGTTACATACTGCCTTGTAAATACATAAATACTGTTTTGTAAAGCCGTTTAAAAGTCGAGTCATGAAAATAGAACCATGTTTTCATCCTGCACTGGTGAAAATGACTTCCAACCTGATTAAAACGACATTCACGACTGGAGACGTCGTTATTGTGGACAGACCCGTTATCATGATAAGCACGAGACATTTGGAGCACAGCATAACATATATATATAGAAGTCGACATTTAAAATAATTACAGACCTTCGTTTTTGAAAAACCCAGGAGTGCTAAAAATCACACTCCTCAAAATGCTTACGAGGGGAGTAGAAATGACACTCCACAAAATGCAGAGTAGGGAAAAATCGCACCCCTCAAAATAATAAGAATTGGAGGCAAGAGACCGAGAGGAATTGCACCCATGAACATGATTAAGTTTGAGGAGTAATGATTTCTAAATTAAATATCTTAAGAGTTAATGTTTTGTATTTTCAAAATAAATATCCTAATTTAACTAATATGATAGTTGTTCTCAAAGATGAAGGAATGGGCCATTGCAGTCTTACACAAGAAAAAGAAACACCATGAACACAACATTTATCGATTTCTTATGCATTATATGCATATCATGTTGCATTAAAATTCTGAATCATGATAATCTGTGGACTATTTATGAATAAAGAATTGAAACTGATTTGTTTGTGCTTATTCTGTTTTATTTAAAACAAGTACAATACATTTAATCTTCATCGCAAAATGATATGATTTCTCCATGGACACAAACCTGTGAACTGAATGTGAACTGGCATTGTAACAACTATGGTATTGTTATTAAGAATTCTAACTGTAAAATATCTAATAAAACACTCACAAAAAATAATGTCAATAGGCCTATTTGTAAATCATTTAAACTAAAAAGAAATTAAAAGTGTAACAACCACATGGCACAGGGTTATCACATTTATCATTATATCAAAATATACATGTCATGTACCTTCAAATTCTCTACTTAAAAATGATAATAATAATAATGTCATAACAGAGATAATGTCAACATCTATTGTTTTCTACCCAAATATATCTTACTACAATTTTTATAAATATATATTTTTACAAAAAGGATTAACTTTAATTATCGGTGTACTGTAATTAACACGTCATTTATTATACTACTAACTCGAATCATAGCAACCCATAAAAAACAAAAACAAAAACCAACAAAAAAACCCAACATAACCACCCTAATGTAAATTTAATTTTAAAATATACATGCTTTACACTCGGTAAATTCGAATTACTGACTTGAAATTAAATCGGTGTATGTTTGTTTCAGGGGCCCGTCAACCGATCACATGTACTAGAAATCTGACTCTACCAAGGGCAATGTCCTTTGCTTTAAATCATGTGGCAGTATTGTAAAACAGAAAGTAGAAATGTGTACGAGTACATCGCTATGTTATTAACGAAAACAAAACCTGCTTTACTAAATTACGTTTTTGTTTGTGTACGTGTCTACTGTGATAGCAACCTGTATAAACATTATACATTATACAGTAAACATTATATATATTGGACCACGCGCCTATTATTTTTCCTGTACGTGATCAAAACGACGACAGTATAAATACATTTCGCGATCATTACGTGCATTGTACGAAATTAAAGAAACAAAACTGACGAGATCTTAATAAGTGAACTCCTAGCTGATTGGCTCAGTGTAAAGATAACCAACCAATCATGTTTCAATATGTAAAAAGTATTCTAGGAAGTTCATTGTGAACAGAATGGAAATATTTGTGGCATTGTGGATTGGATTCAATAAACAATTAAAATGGCGGAGTTAAAAAACAAACAACACAAGCGTGATTTGTTCAATTTAGGGGCGCGTTATTTCGCGCCCGTCAGATTAAGTTGACGGGGGTTCACGGGCGTGATAGCGCTCGCACCCGTCAAAAACGAAGGTCTGTAATTAACATTTGAGTTTCAAACAGACAAGTAAAGACACACAGTGACTCGACAATTGATCTCATTTTAATATATAAATAAAACCTGGCTCTAAATGGGACAGGACCGACTTGGTCCAAACTGAACTGGGGCCAAATTATTTCCAAACGCTTGAAGTTCAAGTTAAGGGAGATAACATAAAGTATTACCTTCCTTAACATCACCGTGTTTACTCTTGAATACTGGATAATCGTTATTCAGTCCATTTAACTTGTCTCAAACTTTTATTTTTCAAACTACTGTTAGAAAACATGTTTTATGGAAGATAAATTGATACTGGTCCACTGTGTATGTCCAGTATTATTGGACAGTCACCAACTGACGAATATGATTTTATTTTTCAGACACCAGGGAATGTTTTTAGTCGCCATGGCGAGTGTTTTACTCGCTTTGTAGAGCACTTATTGTATTTGTTTTTTTGTCGTTAGATGAACACAATTTTGGACGTCGATGGTACCGGTATTTATAATGTTCTTTATACGTGACAGTGCCAAAGGAAAGTCCTACCTTCCTCTGTTGACTAGAGGTGTGACTATTACACATGGTGGCGAATACGATACATATCACGAATATGAGGTGACGAATACGAATATGTATTCACATCCATGAATACACATTACACAAGTACAAAGGCTTTGCTGAAAGGAAAAAAAAGTATTTATTTTTAAAGTAAAACCTGATTAGTGATTACACAGGACCTATCAAGTTTGTGTTTATTGTCTAATCCAGGACCACATTCTTTTTAAGGAACACTAACATGTCCACATGTTCAGAGAAAAGTGCAGCTCTCTGTGCTGTAACCACATCACCAGCAGTGCTGAAGACACGCTCACCTGGCACACTTGTTGCTGAAATGCATAGTAGATGCTTGGCTACATTACTTAGATGTGGAAAAAACACACTGTGTTTCCATGCGTGCAAACCGAAACCGTATATACATTGTATAATGTAGACAGAAGTTATGGATTACCGGTCAATTAATTTTATTTTGAATATCAAATATATATTTTTAAGGCCATTTTGGTTTTTGGTATCTAATATTAATCAATTTATATCCATATTTGAATTGCTAATATGCCACAGTTCTCGTTAAGAATTATACAAATATATTTTGCTTTGAGCTGCCATTTAAACGTTAGAATATTGGTTCAACATTATTGACGTTGCACTGCGTAGAATGCATAAATTAACAAACTACACTCGCCCGTGTCTCGTATTAGGCTGGTTGAACGAGACTATGCGACGTCATACAGTGTTTTGACAGAAGTGCAGTCAAGCTGCATGTAGAGTACCAGTCCAACGCATGGAATAAAATAAAAAAGGATCGGTCTATGAGTCTGACTATGCGGTTGACCTAATATAAAAAAGGACAATAAAAACAATCGAATCGTTATTGCGTTTTGGTTAGTATGAATTAGAAACATAAATTATACAGCAAACATTATATATAAGTATTCGTGTATTCGGTTCAGCTAGTGACGAATACGAATGCAACTACGATACAGATCGCTGTCCGGTGCACCGAATATTCGAGTATATCGTTACACCCTAGCCCGAGTACTCTGACTGTAAGAGAGCTAGACGGACATTTGGACATAAACACGCTCTCATTACAGTCAGAGACCAGCCTATGTCTTTTTTTGGCAATTCCTGACTACCAAACGGTAGGCAACGAATCCCGCTCTAATACCACAACAATCCTATGTTTGACGTCAAATACCTTTACATCAATCATTTTCGAGTTAAGTGATACAAAAAAATCCACATATTAATCACTAATACACTTACTACAGAAAGAAACCCGACAGCACCCACATTTAGCTACGCTTCGTGACACTCCGTCGCAACAATTACAAAGCTCGGCGATCTATTTCGAGACGTAGACCACGTGATCGCCACTGGGCGATTCCGCCTTGTTTAGCAGTACAGGGGCCGTCTCATATCAAGCGAAGTTACAACATGGAAGAGTTGGCTAATGCCGTTTTGGGATGAATTTGATTTCATTACGTCATTAAACCAAAACAATTACACATTATTGATTCCATTTTTGAATTTGAAGGATACATTTGGGGTGTTATCGACAGGATTACGGCAAAAGTTGTGCTACGTACTGCTCCTCTTTGAGAACGACCCCTGTAAAACTGCTGCACAAGGCGGAATCGCCTAGTCTCGAAATAGATCGCCGAGCTTTGTAATTGTTGCGACGGAGTGTCACGAAGCGTAGCTGAATGTGGGTGCTGTCGGGTTTCTTTCTGTAGTATGTGTATTAGTGATTAATATGTGGATTTTTTTGTATCACTTAACTCGAAAATGATTGATGTAAAGGTATTTGACGTCAAACATAGGATTGTTGTGGTATTAGAGCGGGATTCGTTGTCTACCGTTTGGTAGTCAGGAATTGCCAAAAAAAAGACATAGGCTGGTCTCTGACTGTAATGAGAGCGTGTTTATGTCCAAATGTCCGTCTAGCTCTCTTACAGTCAGAGTACTCGGGCTACGTTACACCCCTACTGTTGACTACTGTTAGAATTACCAAATATCTGATATCCTCCAATAGCCGATGATTAATTAATCAATGTGCTCCAGTGGTGTCATTAAACAAACCAAACTTTTCCTTATTCAGAAACTATGGCATGAGACCAACAGATCATCTCCGATGGACTCCGTTTTCATGTTTTCAAATGACACCAGTCGCCTTAATCAATACGTCAGACATACACCGTTGCTTAGTGTCTGTAAATAGTATGTGATGTGCAGCTTGTCAGGACTGGAATATATTTAACATTTTAAAGCTTAAACAAATGAAAACAAAACCTTGAACCTCACCTTCCGTCTGGACAAGGGAGATAATTACAAACAAAGTGGTCACAGACCACAATAATGTTTTTGTTTTGGTCGATGTTGTATGACATAGTGCTTGAACCTTTTTTAGGATATGAAGGAAGGAAACGTTTTATTTAACGACGCACTCAACACATTTTAGTTACGGTTATATAGCGTCGGACATATGGTTAAGGACCACACATACATTGAGAGAGGAAACCCGCTGTCGCCACTACATGAGCTACTCTTTTCGATTAGCAGCAAGGGATCTTTTATATGCACTATCCCACAGACAGGATAACACATACCACGGCCTTTGATATATCAGTCGTGGTGCACTGGTTTGAAGGTAATGAAAGGAAGTGCGACAACATGGATTTACTATTGATATTTTATAAATTAAATTATGTTACAGCCCCGCATCACCTCAAATAATTTTAAATATAATAGTGATAAATGTAGTAGTAAATGTACCCAAAAAGCCGGTCGACCTATTTCCAGTCCGAAGCCCTAAAGTAACCCGAAGATAAAAACAGAACACTTATCATCGTATGTTAATGCCGAGGTGTACATTGTTCTTATTTGGCACGCAGATAGTATGTTGTATTTAAATAGGCCTATGTTAAAAAAAAATTATAATAAAATAAAAAAAATAAAAAAAATGGGAAAAATACTTTCGATCTTTGGACTGTAAATAGGCTGACCGAAAAAGTAAACAAAATGGGAGAAATAATATATTACCGTACGTATTTAATTAATACAAAATATGTAGCCTAAGGCAGAAGGCTCTATTTTGTATCAGAACTACAAACAGGCCAGCCAGTTAGATGACATACTTTTTACAAAAGGTTTCTAGTCTGTCCTTCTGTCTGTTCCCCAATATAGTTTCCCGTGCCTTTTTTTCACCATGCCTCAAGAAAGCGTTCGCTTGATGCGCGGTCGGTCTAGGATCGATCCCCGTCGGTGGACCCATTGGGCTATTTCTCGTTCTAGCCAGTGCTCCACAACTGGTGTAACAAAGGTGCATATAAAAGATCCCTTGCTGCTAATCAAAAAGAGTAGCCCATGAAGTGGCGACAGCGGGTTTCCTCTCTCAATATCTGTGTGGTCCTTAACCATATGTCTGACGCCATATAACCGTAAATAAAATGTGTTGAGTGCGTCGTTAAATAAAACATTTCCTTCCTTCCTTAAACTGAAATTTGATACATAGCTTTATCAGTTTGTTTTGTTTAACGACACCGCTATAGCACATTGATTTATTAATTATCGGCTATTAGATGTCAAATATTTGGTAATTTTTACATATAGTGTTAGAGAGGAAACCCGCTACATTTTTCTATTAGTAGCAAGGGATATTTTACATGCACCACCCCACAGACGTGAAAACACATACCACGGGTCTTTGATATGTTAATCAGTTACATGGATCCACTGAGGTGGTTCGATCCTGCGACGCAAGTACCTCAAGCGAGCACTTAACCGACTGAGCTAAATTCCGCCCCTTAAATCTGACACCGCAGAGTATAGAAGACTAGTTACAGATGTTCCACAAGACGAACACCAGCCAGCTTCTTTCGATGCAAAACCGACCCCCTCTTTCTTCCTATGATAATGGTAATCGAAAATAATGAACTTCTGTGGCCAAAAAAAA